>NC_087514.1:14856691-15039297 GCF_963921805.1 Phalacrocorax carbo | reverse complement strand
GGTCTTCAGTTCGTATGCCACTATTTGATCTAACTCCTAAAAAGAATAACATATATAAGCAAGCATAACTTTGAGAAGTAGAGAAATTATTTAAAGACAAAAGGAAAGCTTTTCATATAATTGTTCAAGCCATACCTCCTAATTAAACTTGTTTACAAACACAAAGAGCATTTTAAAATCCGGTGTGTTCCTCAGCATAGCAAACAATAATAAAACAGTAGAAATTAGCAGTTAATGTTTACTCTGGGTCTGGATTGTGGGTCAGCTCACAACACTGTAACTACATATATCTGAAGAGTATTATTGTTCAATAAATAAGTTGTCTCTGACCAAAAGAAAGAAAGGTGATCACCACTTCCTTGCAGTGGAAAGTAATACTGGGTATACCTACCCAGTAGACCGCAGCACATAGCAGCTCGCTTTGACCCATGCCCAAGCCAGACAGAAGCCAGCTCTGAACTGGAACATGAGGTGGAATGTGCGTGGTGCTGTGCCCACGTTACAAGCACATTTTAAGACAGGATGTTTGCATGGGCTTACTATCACCCAACAGTCAATGTGGCTTTTGAATCAGATCGGGTCAGCTTGAGCAGAGGGAGAGTGAATTGATGTCTATCAGCAACCCAGTGTTAATCAAGGAATTTCTAAATGTTGGTATGTATTGATATTTATTGATTCATATCTACTTACACACATTCATATATTGATAATACATTCAAAGCAGTAAGGGCAGAACCGGAAGCTGAGACAGCAGTACCTCTTAAGAGTTCTATGTTCTTAACTAGTTCTAGTTCTTAACTAACCCATAGGGAAGAACATGAGCAACTAATACCCCAAAGCAACTTCTGCTGCACACAGCAGTGAACTCTCAGGTAGGCCTTCATCCAGTTCTGCTGTTCTCTACAGCATCCACACCTTTAGCACAGACAGCACACAACTGGTGAGCTGAATGTGCATTAGGCAGCTAAGGATATGGTATTGGGTCCCCATGTGAGTAAGAGATGTAAATGGAGCCCATGGGGTTAGTAATCTAGCTTTTGGAAGAGGAAAGGTAAGAGAATCTGATGAGAGGAAGAGGAAGAAAATACACATCTTTCTGTGACTGAATGTTACTGGCAAAGAATTAAGAGTCACTGCTGCTAGCACTAGCACCTGTCTGATAGCATTACATTTTGAATTGTAAGGTATAGACAGAAACTTCTTTTCCAAGAAAGCAAACCCCTTCAACAGGGATTTTTTACTGTTTCATTAGTTTCATTATTTCATTTAGTACTTAAATGATACTAAAAGATACTTGACCACTACTGATCCAAGCTAATACTGGAGCCCTTCTGAGCTATATGGATGGCCATCACAGTGTAACAAATTCATCAAATACATCTCCTTACGAATTGCATATTCTATTTTAAGTGTTTAAAAAAAGTACTATCTTTTTTGACTTTTCCTTCTGTTTTTGTGCAAAAGCCCAAACAAGAAGAAAACTAACTGAGCAGAGAGACAATGAAAATTATTATTCAGAAGGCAGTCACAGAAACGTATTTTGGTTAATGTGTTTAGTGTTCTTCCTTGCAGCAAGCGGTGAAAATATTTTAGCTCTAAGTTTTGTCACTCCTGAACATTTCTTCAGATTCCAGTGCAAAACTATTTTATATTCTGCTTTTATATTGCACGTTCTTCAATGCAAAATGTCTTAAAGATATAGAAAATACTACTATTGTGTTGTTACCTGTTTAATCCAGTGCCGGTACTCATTAACACCAAAGGTTTTTTTCATCCAAAGGCCATAAATATAACCAGAGATTCCCTTTAGCACCCATTCATCTGACCTATAATAAGAAAGAAGCATGAATTATAGCACTTCAGAAGGTATTTTGTAAGGAGTGGTATTTTTGACCAGCCCAAAATAGCCACAAATTTCAGCAGGTTATATAACTTCTCTAAGTCAATAGGAGTCTGATGAGCTGTGAACCAATTTATGTAACTTGGCACCTGGACGGGACCGGTGAAACTGAAAAGCCAGTGAAAACTGAACTTTTACCACAGAAGCCCAGATCAAAATATAAAACCAAACTATTTCAGCTGAAACAGTAACAGTAAAACAGGGGAAATGGACATTAAAGTTAAAACAACTGCTAATCTATATGATCTTAATTTCTTGATAAACACCTCAATGCAATGCCAAAGATTTGGACAGGAAGTACAGAAAACACCTATCTCACAATCTGGTGGACACCCAGTTAAATTTCTCTTTTGAGAGTTATGTTCTAAGAGAGAAAAATATGGACAAACTGCAAAATAGTCACGAAACAGAATTCTAAACGTAAGAATGGCATACAGGGTATGACGAAGTGAATAAAGACACAAAGGGAATCGTTTTGAGGGAGGAAAAACTTGTCTTCACAATGGAAGCAGACTAGAAATAAGGAAGAGAGTAAGAGAAAGTATAATAGTACAAACATTGATTTAAAAGCACGCTGTTTCTTTTTTTTTTTTTTCTAAGCCAAGGATATTCTGGGACTTACACTTTTCCCGTTAAAAACATAATGAGCCCCTTGTCCCTGATATATATAAAGTTTATGCAAAATGCTTTAAAATAAACACTGATCAGAACTGCACAAGCCAGTTGGGTGAGATTTTCTGATAGGCAGCTTACCACCCCAATGAATTTGCCCATTTGACGCTAATTTCTGCATTGCCCTCCCTGAACTTTGTAATTTATTAGTTCTGAGCTCTACAAGTACTTCCCATGCAGGCTACGCTCCTTCATCCAAAATATCTGACAGAAATTTACTGATGATACAAAAGAGTCTCCCCTCTGAACTTCCAGATTCCAAAGCACACTACAATATTCAGGAGCAAAAATTTCTGAGAGGAGACATGTTCAACCTCTACAGTCATTGGAGCCTTGTATCTCACATTCCCCTCTCAAACAACAACAACAACTTCATGGATTTTCATTTATTGAGCTGGTTTTATTATTCTTCCTTTTATCTTTTTCTCTTTCTTCTACAGTTACTGTTTCACTTACTCTTCTGATAAAATGCAACACACAAATTAAAATTTGAGTTTCCAAGATTTTCCCCGTTTTCTAGAGAGCACAGTGGTAAAACACTTACCAGGACATTCTGGATATAAAACATCCAAAGAACTGCTGGGCCAGGGCCTGTGCTAGGCACCTCCTTGTCAGTGGAGTTTCATCTATAATCATTGCGCTGTGTAAGAGATTTGTGCTGGACCCCCATAAAAAGAAAATAACACAATATGAGCACAAGCTCCAAAGAAGCAAAATAGAGACCTTGCTTTAAAAGCCAAAATAAATAAAATAATTCCTTCACTGGTTGTCCAATGAAATAGTAACATCTTTTTTTTAATACCCTTAATCCAGGCAGACCTCCTGCTATTATCATCTATATACAACTCTCTGTGTAGAGCCAAAGTAGCTTGTTTTAATTGCTGAAACTCTTTTGGATTCCTGGTACCCTATCCCAGCTGAAGAAAAATCAAACGCTATCAAAGTTCTGTGCTTAATTTGGTCTTAAATATTTCTGATGTTTCTGATTCAGAAAGAAAACCACTGCCAATTTCTTCTTAAAGATACAATACAAATCCAACATCTTTATAACAGATAAAATTTGAAATGGTGTTAAAAGCCTGTAATGTCAACAAAAGCAGATTTTTCAAACTAGAGAGCCCAAAACTCAGGCTATAAAAACAATGAGAGCTTCACATATTTCCCAATAGTCTTGGATCTAGAGCATCTAAGCCTGTGGGTTTAGAAGGTGTGATTTTCTCAAATACTAACCTGAAAATGCTCATGGATGCATAAGCAGCTACTTCAACATAAGCTTCATCTATAAAAACAGTCTTGAAACAGGAGTATGGATAGCGGCAGGTAAGAATTTCCTCATAAAATTCAAACACCTCATGAAGGTATGACGTGGTATGTTTGAGCAATGGGAGAAGTTGTGGTAAGCAAAAGTGAGTCACCTACAAACAAAGGAAAATTTGGTACAAGACTGACAAATCCATTTAAATCCATAAATGTCAAGTATATTACGTAACAGAAAAAACCCACAACGCAACAAAAATATAGCTGCTGTAAATTTAACAGAAAAAAACATTTTCAAGCTGTGGTAATGACTATCATGGCAGAAAAGTGCACCAGGATGTCCATCTTAATTGTGAGAGCAACAACTCACGAAGGAAAATAATTTTTAGCAGCCAATGCACAACAGCAATGGCTACCTAGTGATGTCCATCATTTAAAACACATGACATGTTTCTTTGATTTTGCAATCCAATATCTTTTGGAGATAATATTTTTCTTTTATGCAATAAAGAATTAGCTATTTTCAGATCAGTCAAGCAGTGCTACTGTTTAGAAGACTTGTAACAGCTAAAATGACAAGTAACCTTTGATATTACTGTTCTTCCCACAAACTTGTGATGCAGCCAACAACACTGACTTCAGCAGTGACAAAGGAACCAAGCTGAGAACTATCTATAACTTCAAGTCAGCTTTGCAGAAGTCGAACTCTAGAGAAATGTATCAGTTTGGGTTTTTCAAATATCAACAACTGCTTTTTTTTTTTTAACAGCTATTATCTTTCACAGGTGAGTACGTCCCACCAGTAAAAGTCAACAGGATACCATTGCTGAGGACTAAAATCTGATGTTTGCCTTTGGACCAAGTGAAACACCTATTTCCCAGTATGTGCCTATCATGCTTTGAAAAGAAGACTATGTAGGCCAGTCATTATGCTGAACTTGCACCTTAATCTGCCTGTCAAACCTATCCTTACTCAATCTGAAACTACAGATGTAAATATAAACTGGTGGACTTCAACATTATGGCAACAATCTGCTACGAATGAAAACTCCATGTCGTATTTAGTTCAGAAGATTACTCAATTGTGTAGCAACAATTTTCATCTACTACCAGCAACAGGATGGGTTTAAAGCTATTTTGAGAAATATGCTCTTGCCAACGCCAACTAAATTAGCCCCATAAATTCAGGCATAAATAGAATTATTGCTCATTGAAAGGCTTTACTTTGCAGATAAATTTAAATACAGGCACTACTAGGCAAGTTTTATCATATAACTGCACTAATGGAGGTCATATCTAGACATACCCATATTTGACCAAAATATATACTGGTTGCAACAATAAAAGTAGTCACAGGGTCTCAAAAAAAAAAAAAAAAGGCAGCCTCTGTGAAGATTATTACCTCATGCATGTATGGATCAACAAGGATTTCAAAAGGTCCTATTGCCAATGAGATGTTAGAAGCTGCAGTTGGAATAGTCAGCATGTAATGGAAAGTCTTCTTTCTCATATCATGGGTATATACCGTTTCCACCAAATCTCCGTTTGAAACAGCCACCATTGCAGCATCTACAGTATACTCCAGTTTCCAGGTACACAACTCAGAATATGAGTCAACACAAGGAAACCAAAATCTAGGGAAGTTAGGATTAGGAAAAAAAAGGTTGACAATTACACTTCTTTTTTACAGATGATTCTTCTCTCAACTTCCAAACTATATTTTTAAATACTTTGCATGTTGACATACCGATTCCTATTACACATTAATTTTATAAAGCACCACAAGTTTCTTTGCAATTTCTTCCTGCTGAGCTATAAAGACTAGAAATCCTAATTACTAATCATTAGATGCTACTTGGCATCGGTAAACTTCTTACAAGCACAAATTAAGTTTTAGAATTTTTCAAAATTACAAGAATTCAAAGAAATTATTTGTATTTCCTACACTTTGAGACTAAATAGGAAATACAGTCTAACATTCAAAGATAGTTGTCTTACCTTGTAGAGTTTTGATAACCACATGAAAAGACATGAGCTCCTCTTTCTGCCATGCTGCCCTCCATGTTGGGTACCACAAAATGAAGGCCTCCTTTTGGCTGGTCCAGCGAAAAGTTTATATGTACCTTCAGGACTTTTAACTCTGCCATACCAAGACCGAAATTAGACTAAATATATACAACTTACAAGAAAGTTATTTCAGAATAAACATTCAGTTTTGGACTCTTGGTCTTTCAAGATCACGTGTTCACTTCACTCTCATGGACCTCCCGGTCCACTTACAAAGCACAGCTCAAAAGCTTACAAAATTGAGACTGCTTAAGCTTAGCCTACAAGATATGAATTTATAAGAAACTTTATTAATTAATAAAAACTGCAACTGGAGTTACATTTCATCTTCCAACTCCCCTATAGTAAAGAATCTTTATACAGTGACTGTACCCTAACCATGATCTCCTTTGTACCTTGCTGAAATAATTTTCTACAAAAATTGCATGTAACAGGCACATTCTTAAAAGACATGTTATTGTCATTTGCAGTTTCTTAAAACCTCTTATTATAGTCAAAGCTTTTCCTGTAACTGAAATGTCTTTGCTTTGGTTTAGTTTCACAGAAATCTCACCTATGAATAGGCTGGCTAGAAAAGAAATTCAGGCATATGGTGAAATTTATCCAACAAGTCTCACCATATTTTGGCATTCAAACTTTGAAAAGAAAAATTATACCTGTTTGAATATTTTCCCTTCTAGGCTTGCAAGTAACACAACAGGAACTTAAACAAAAATTAAACAAAAATGTCTTTCCCATTAAGGCGTATCTGACAATACTGTGTGAGTCAGTTTCATGATATAGTTGTTTTTCTCTCACAGGTCTCACAAATCCACAGGAAAAACTGATAAAAACGTTTAAGAAAACCAATACAAGAAACTAATAAAATCCATGTAAGAAAATAATCAATGTTGGTGGGTAATTTATTTAAAAAATTACTTGTTCCAGGAACTAGTATACCAGTTTATAAAGTAGTCTACTTTTCACTATCAGATCTGTTTGAAACCAACCATTCTTCAAAGTGAGATGGGAAAAAAAATAATATAGCTTTTTAAACAACATATATATAGGCATATCCTTGTAAATTATTTTCTTTGTTTGCTCATGTATATTGTAAGCAGCTTCAAATAGTTGTAATACAGCAGCCAAAATATTCCATTACACCCACATCCTCATGTATACTTCTGGGCTCATAACTACCCAAGAGCTTGTTTGTAAAGCTTGTTAAGAAACCTTGCAACCACTTCTCCATATTACCAAGAAGTGTGCAGGTATTTTTCAGACTCCAGCTGGAACGATATAGGTGAGGAAAAAGGAAACAGTAACCACCGTTTCATAATGTAACACTATTTCTATTTTTTAGATCTACTATCTTCCTGTGCAAACTCATAGCTAACAACTCTACGACATCTTAAATTAAGCATGTTCTCTTAAATCTTAAATCAGCATGTTCTCTTTACCGTCAACATGTTTCCATAACTCCGAGGGAACCTTAATGCAGAGTTCTCCATTTCCAGCATCTGGGTCCACAGCACTGACTGCGGCAGCATAGGCATTGGAAAAATAGTTGAGATTCCTCCTGTCAGAAATACCCAGTTAATTCTTAAAGTACATGTTGAACTACAAAACCAGCTTCTGCACTTACAGGATTTCTATACTGAATTTCATGGTGCATGTTCAACCAAGTATTTTGTTGTGTTTTTAAAGGAGTGAAGGAAAAAGGAGGAGTAAAGATTAGATTTCAAAAATCAGAACTTAAAACTAGGCTCTTATAGAAGTGATCCATGGTCAAAAACACTTAAGCAGTAATAATCCCCATTAAATCAAATGAGAAATGTTCAGTGCTCTTTACTTCCCAGTAAGAGTAATAGTTACACTTACTGGAATAGCAATTAAAAATTCTTGATTTGGTGAATTTTGGATTAAGTTTGTATGTTTATTCTAAAGATCTGTCTTGAAGATCTGCCCACTCATATATTGCAGTTTTGCTTTTATGTTGCTTTTCCAAACCTAGTAAGGTTTTAGCTTGGCGTGGTTTTTTTCCCCCCCTCTTAGTTTGATGGATAGGAATAGTTTTATTTTATGCTCTTTTAAATATCACATAGAACACTAGATGCTCGAGGCTTTAATATACTAAACTGTGGAAATTTGTATTGTACTTTTTAGTCCCTAGAAACATTTTTTTAAAAAAAATGTTACTACCATTAGTTTATTTAGGATACAGACACAAATTTTTGTAATCAGGTTTGAGCTGTTCAGGCTACTATATATTAGCTGCCGATTGACTGTACATTTTATTCCAAAGTAATACCGTTACTTCACTTACAGCTTCGATTAACTGTTTTCTACTGAAATGAGTAGGAACATGCATGTGTCTGCTATTACAGCAGTTACAAGCAGGATGTTATCTACTTATTATTTAATGTGATTATGTTCAGATACTGGAGGACTGACCAGTCAAGTTCAAAAATAACCTTGGGTTTGCATCTTTACACTACAGCTTTTATACTTTTTCAAAATGGATTTTTAAACTCTGTAAAACATGGAAGCAACATCTTTCTTAATTCTAATCCTCTAGTACAGAGTTCTTCAAAAGCTTGCACAATTCTATACCTGAACAGAAAGTGTTTGAATTACTAAACACTCTTTCTTCCAGAATTTTAAGCATTTAGGTGTGTACCACTTGATGAATCCAACTACTGTGGGGGCAGAGCCGCAATCAAGCATGAAGCTATCTGCAGTGTTACTGCACCACAATGGAGTAAATTAACTTCTGGCTGTGGACTCCACTCTTCCATGGAATCTGCAGTCCACACAAAGCAGACATGATCTCATTTCAGGATTTTACTTTCATCTACCCATTCTCCATTCACCACCCACAGAGAAAACTGCACTTAACCCAAATTACAGTACCTTACTTGGAAGAATGAAGGGTAATTAACCATGCCAGAATCATCCCCTAAGTCTAGGTATGTCAAACACCATGCTTATATTCCTAGCCTTCCACATTTGAAAAACTTTGCTAAAACACTGAAATATATTGAGAACATATTTTCATGCAGTTCTTGATCTTTGGCAATAATAGCGCACAAATTCCCTGGCACCACTACCAAGACTGAGAATGTTAGGAGCTGAAAACTCGTCTACTTTGCTTGGAAGCTTCTGAAAATAGGACGTGAATAGTAAATGGGAGCATATGAGCATAGGAACACCCAAATCCCAAGTTTTAATACAAAATCATTTTTTCCTTTTTCATAGCTGAAGTGTACCTAAAGATAGGATATAATGCCAACAGGTTTTAAAAGTACAAGGTTGAATTCGTACACTGGAATATACTGTAACTTCAACTCTGGTTCCAGAACAATTCAAACCAACTTAAACTCCAGCTGATGTGCTGTCTCCTAGTCTCAGCCACACATTCCTACTCCCTCACTAAGGATACTACTTGCTCATCTGGCCCTGCGGTGATGTAGCCCAAACGGCCAAAAAAAAAAAAAGGCTTCTCCCCCCCCCCCAGCTTTCAGTTGGTTTAGCTCCCTGATCTGACATACTGAGGGGTCAAGGAAGTGCTACTACTGAGGCATGGGAGACTGTCAATGGGATCATAACCACCCCATCTGATGTTGCTTTAAGCTGTCTTCAAATGGCATCCTGGGAAGGCAAGCAAATACCATTGGAAAAACTCTCCTTAAAAAAAAGACTGCATGACTAAAAACGATCTTAGTAATTAAAGAAACTAACAACAGAAAACAACGGTAACATTCTGTTAGATTGTAAAGTCTCTGAGTGTTTCACTTTGATCTAAACTGGTGCTGAAAATTCACAATTACTGATAGGGGATCCCTTTCCAATCCATCAGTGAGAATTTGTTCCAACTTTGAGGATCGTGATGAGCTTGTGGTTACATTTTAAACATCAATGGGTTCAAAGACAGGAAAACGTTATGATTTTATTACAAGAAAGGTAGACTCCACAGGGCTTAACATTTTATGGAAAACAGGCTATCCTGATATTTCTGTTTTTGTTAAGTGTTCCAAATCAAATGGGTGATTCAATGTAAAAGGAATCCATTAAAGGCTGAGTACCACAGATTAATTTTTTCATCATTTGAACTCATTTTTCTCAATAAACTGGATATAGCCATTTTAACAAAAACAGAGCACATACCAAAAGTTTCAGCCCAAGGAACAAAGACAAATTTTCCTGATGCTAAGTGTAGATTAACAATGAAAAAATAATATGCATTCATGTTTTTTCCTGGTAGACATATATTTTATTATCACAATTCACCCAAAACACCGAATTACAACGCAAGTGCATGCTTGTTGACTGACTAGAAACAAGCGATCCTGCAGAGACTTATTTTTTAAAGCTACTCATTGACTCCAAATACCTCCTTGTCAACTTTCCATAGCATGTCTCATTACTAGCTGCAGCGGTGCTACTTAACTGTTACAGCGCCCAAACATGTAGTCTGTAAACCACTTTCTTCCTATATATTTAACAACAACTTGGCAAAACAAGTTCTTTGATCCACATGTAATTCATTACCTGTAATTCATTTACTATTCTACTTTGCTTCCCAGCTACAATTAGTACTTGATTTTGGAGTCCAACCCTAAAATACATGATATAGCTTATATGCTATATAGCATATTTTACACATATCTATATAAAATATGTACGCATATAGGTGATTTATTAATAAGGAAATGATGTGAATCCTTGGAACACTGAAAAACCTACTTTTCATTCTTGCCCAACATTAAGGTCTTTGCCATTTCTTCCCTCAAAAGTTCTCTACATCTTTGTTTATTTCTGACAAAGGCTATAATGAATTTACAACTCGATAAGCATTATACCAGTGGAAATGAAGGCTATTTATTGTAGCAAAACAAGGCATGCTCAATCCACCAGTAATTTTTCTATTCTGTGCATAAGCTGAGGGCTTGATCACTGACTTCTCAGAAGAAAGACTTCTGCAAGACATGCCCTCAAGGCTACCACATTGCGCTCTGTCACAGCTTACTGCTGCCTCTAACTAAAGCAACAGTGAAGATGGAGGATATAAAAAAAAAAATCTTCATATTTTAAATGTTTAATAACCTACAGGCTTCAAGCTAAAATACCAAAAAGCTAAACTAGTGAATGAACACGTATACACTGCCAAACGTTAAAATTACGCTGAATAGAGAATCTCTGCACAGGAAAGCATTAAGTACACATTAGCTCGCTATGCAAAAACATATCTTCCTTTACACAGAAATAATAATAAGATGTAATAACTTCTCAACCCTGCACCACAGTTATCGCACATGTGAAGCACATAACCAGGCAACAGCAGGATCATCACAAGCTTCACTTATCACAGCTCAAACCACTGCATCAAACTCCAAACTTTTGCTGCGGCTATTTTAACAGTTTACAATCTCACCCACAGGAATACGAAAACAGAGATCCCCTTTGCCCATTTTAACATAAAAGGAGCTGATATACAAGCAGTGGTCTCAGTAGTCAGAATACACACTGTGGGATTTCTGCATACTGTAGCCCAGAAAAATAAACCCCACTTCCCCTATTTTGACGGAATTGAGAAAGCGACAATTTACAAAGAAAAGAGGGAAGATGAGGAGGACAGAGGTGGCTGTAACACTCAACAACAGCCCTAAGACAAGACTCAGACGGACATTCTCCAACACTATTCGCAGTCCTTGCAAGATTTGAAACTCTTCCTTAAAAGCATGAGCAAAATGGGATTCTCTGCCACCTTGTGTACATATGGTAAAACGATGTGAATTGTAGTATACCTTACAGCACTTTTCAAATGTTTGCTCAGTCCGGGCAGAAGGGACTGCATTACGTAAATTCATCCATCTATTCCCATAGGAAAAAGCTATGATGTCCTGAAGCGTCAAGAGGAAAATACAAGATGGAATACTGACTATATTTCTAGACAAAACTTTAATAATCCTTTCAGTTGTTACCTGAAAATATGGTTTGGGACTGATGGATAAACTGGCAATGGCATCGAAGCTGAAAATATATTTAATGCACTAACAAAAGGTTTCTAACATTTCCTACAAAACTCATCACTTTCAATTACCTTTTTAGGGAGGGTTGGTTTTTTTTTTTTTCATTCGGCAAAAGTGACAATACACAATAAAAAAAAAAATCGTTTCACCTTCCACCACACTGAAAATGTGACGTGACAGGACATGTCAATGGTTTTTCCATCAATAGGTAGTAAAACCCAAAAACATTACCTGAACTGACAACAAGCTGAATGTCCAAATTCAGAACGCAAAGAGCTTATCTGACAGATCTCACTCAAGAAGTAAGAGAGAACACTGGGTGAGACAGAAACAATTCCAGCTGGCGCTGCTTGTATTTCATAGATAAAGCTCTTTAATCTTGACTTTCTCAACCCTCTTTTAACTAGGTTTTCTTGCATGCCAAAATTTGCACAACATAAACAAAAAAACAATTAACCATTTCACCTGACCTTCACCTCATATCAGCAGACATAACCTCTAAAGTCACAGATGCTGTAGCAAGTCTTTCCAAAGAAATAATTAAAGTGGCTTTAAATACAGAATCTTCCATTTTTAACTTAATTATGTTGCTAAGGGAGTAAAAGTTCTTTAAAATATTTTAATTTTGATAAAAAAGGCAAGAAAGAGTCCATTAAATTAATAACTTTTTCTACATATTTTATGTATTATTTTAGAAATCAACACTGAAGAAAACCAAAAGCGTTATCAAAAGAAAATGTTTGTACATAAAACCTTAAAACTTGAACTAATTTTTTAGTTACTAAACATCACAGGAAAGAGTGAAGATATAAACCAAATTGTTTTAAATAAACAATTTGCCAAGAACCATCTTAATTTCACCTTTATTAGTTCAATAGACTACTGAAGAAAACTGTGCAAAAGGGAACTACCCCTGTAACACTAGGAACAAAACTTGATGACTAACCTGTGTCCTGTTCAAAATAATGGATACACCTAGTTCAGCTGCAAGGGTACAAAGGATGTTATCACTAAACAAGCCATAACAAACGAGAACTTGGAAGTGACCAGCAGAGCAAGGACTGATTAGATACAAAGACTACCAGAAACCACTGCTGTTTCTAGAAGCAGTTCTTTGTTAAGAAGGGCAGAGGAAACCCACTTACAAAAATTTTTTTGAGGTACTAATTCTAGAGCTTTTAGATTTCTAGCATTTCTGTTTGTAATCCTGCCTTAAGGGCAGAGATGCTGCGTTCAATGAAAATCTGGCTACCATCATGCTCAATACCCAGTTGTAACCAGGTATTTCAAAGGAAAAAATAACACATCTCATGTAATACTTTGTAACACATGTAGCCTTTGACTTCTGAGATAAAAGAGGCATGCTAGCTTTTCATTAAGCATATTTGGTGACCTCTGTCTTTCATAACCATGAATAACACAGGAGTTACGAAATACAGAGACTTTCTATTAAGTTCAAATAGCAATGTGAAAACCTGCAGCAGTGAAAACCACAGGCCACTGTAGCCCTGAGACACAACTTCACTTTGTATGCTTTGTCCTCAAATTTTGTCCACTGCTCTCTAATAGGATAATACGAAAAAAAGGATGAAATCCCACTATACCATTAGGATGCTAAACAAAGAAACTCATTTTCTCCACAAAATGATAGAGTTCTCTTTCCTGATCCCTTTCTTAACATAATGGGGTGCTTACGCGGATCATTTTAAGTGCTGCTCCTTCCTCATATCTTCCAGAAGTTATTAAGGATTTAGTTATTACAGGATCACAGAATGGATGAGGTTGAAAGGGACCTTTGGAGGTATCTGGTCCAACCCCTCTCCTAAAGCAGGGACACCTAGAGCCTGTTGCCCAGGACCATGTCCAGACAGCTTTTGAGTATCTCCAAGGATGAAGACTCCACAACATTTCTGGGCAAAATGTCCCAGTGCTCAGTCACCCTCACAGTAAAAAAATGTTTCCTGATGTTCAGAGGGACTTCCGGAGTATCATTTTGTGCCCACTGCCTCTGGTCCTGTCAGCGGACACAAGCTAAAATACATGAAATTCCACCTGAATACAAAAAAATTCTGCTGTATGAGTCATCAAACACTGAAGCAGGTTGCTCAGGGAGATTGCAGAGTTTCCATCTTTGGAGATACTCAAAACCCAACTGGACACCGTGCCCCGTGCAACCTGCTCTAACTGACCCTGCCTGAGCAGGGGGGTTGGACCAGGTGATCTCAACAGGTCCTTTCCAACCTAAAGGACTCTGTGATTTCATATCAGCTGCTGTTAAACACATGTAGCACTTTCATTAGAAGTTCTGTAACAATTCAGCATACTGTAACTTCAACTAAGCCACCAGAAGAGGGTGTGAAAACATGAACATAAGTTTCAGTAAAATCAAAAGAAAATACTTAGTGAAAGCATTTCCCCACAGTGCTTCTCTTACCAAAAACCAAACAGATACGAAATTTTTACCCAAGTCTCTTCCCATATCACTTCCCCAAAACATGTGGGAAGCTACATGTTTTTAAACTTGCTCTTCAATATCAGATGGTGAATAAATTTGAATCTTTTCCTTTCAAATTTCCAAGTGAGTTTAGGTAACATTCTAGGACTTACACCCTAATCTATGATGCTAATAAATAATGAAAGTTTGATTCCTTAGAAAAGACCAAAAGGTTTACTTTCTAGCTCTTCAGAACAACTAGAATCCCCCCGATGAGGGTTCTGAATTTTTGACTTACCAAGCAATAGCTACAACAACAAAAAAAACAAGTCACAAAACAGACAGCAATTACAGAATTAAGAGACCCAAGTGATTCAGTGTCAGGACTCAAACAAAATTTCAGGAGTCTGATATCCAATTCAGTGTCCTGTATAAATGAACATTGTATTTTACAACTGCTTTACTGAAACTCTTGCATAAGTGATGAGTAAAGCAATGTAGAGTGTCTGCCATAAAAAAAACCAGTTCAAATCAAATGATGCATAATTTTGGGTAAAAAGTAGCACTTGAATATCAGTAACTGAACAACAGAAGTTCTCTTTATTACTCTAGTTCTCAGACAACAGTCAGAGAAGTTAAGTCAAGTTTAACCTGAAGACAGATGGGTTAAGACACATCTCAAAGGCTCCAGTCATTAAGGCAATGGGTAGACAACGTCTTATAGATTTAGCTAGATCATTTGAGAATGCCTCTATTCTCACAAATCTAACTAGCAGGACTGCATGAACTCTGCAGTTTGCTTCAGAGTAGATCTAGCTAGTTCCTTCCTGCTGTCATCACCTATATGAGTTAATCAAGGTGATATCACCTCTGAAGCTACTTACTCAGCCCTCTCCGTCTTCTCAGCTGGCAAATTTCTCAGAGCAATCACTGTCCAAGCGGACACAACAAATAGCTGAAGGACAGTAACAAGCATCTTAATTTAGCAGTCCAATAGTTAACCTGATACAGTCACATGATTTGCCTCCTTGCTATTATTTGTTTCAGAGTAATAAGCTAATTACATGTACAGCTATCTAGGCATATTTAATAAAATCAGAAACAATACTTACAAAATCTTATTAGGAAAATGGAAAATATCACCAAGAACTTTGATAACATATGAATATTCCTGGGTTTATAAACAGGAAGGAACAAAAATGGTCATCCAATCTGACATTACACATCATAAAAATCAGGACAATTTTTGCAGGACAAATTATCAGAACATAATAGTTTTGGTCTACACAATATTATACTCATGCAACCAAAGTGATTCAACCAACTATGCTGAAGTAAAAAACAAATCAAAAAGAAACCACAAAAAAACCCCACACAAACCAAAACTAAGGGCAATCCTCTCACCTGGAACTCTCATATGAACGTAGCTGCACCACTGTAAAAAGTTCTCTACAAGAATATAAACAAAATGCTATTGCCACAATCGTGTAACCAAATTTTCTTTAAATATATAAGCATAAAACCTGAAGCCCATCAAACATAAAACATTTCAGCCACATGTTTTTTCTTACCACAGAAAAAACACGAGAAGGACAGTTCCCTAAAGCACTGAGAATACTACTGCACTACTGGCAACTATCACCGTTTTCCCCATCAAGTATTTTTGAAATTTTATGATACTTTTACAAAATAATACAAAGAAACTTTAGTAAAAGAAATACTGGAGAAGAATAACACGAGTCAAAATTATTGCTGCAATACTTTCTCAAAATTAAGTGACCATACCAAAAATTAACTGTTTCTGTGTGAAACTTACGTTACCATTAGGAAATCACCAGGTAAAACTTGCCGGTGTAATAAAATAGGTCATGCTTAACAGCAACAGAAGACACTACATCTGCACTTTTAAACACATCACTTACTGCTTTGACTCATGGTGACAAACTTCCAGCGTTGGATCATTATAGATGAAAGCTGCTTCTAAATCGTTGACTCTTACTCTGTAAATCCGGCACTGTTTACTGTTCAGTTTGATTCTATTCAGGTTTGCAACTGTGGGAAATATTGTCAGCTCCACATAGCCCTGTGAAAACACAAATCAAAACCTTCTGTAAAATATTTACTGATTCACAAAGAGGAGATATATAAAGTCTTATCAACGCCTTTCAAAGGAAAATCATAGGTTAAAAAAAGTTAATTTATTTAAAAAGGAAATTGGTTTACCCTTTTAGATGTCTAGAATACATTTTCTTTCATATGATTTAACAGGTAAATTTTCCCAGCTTTGAAACAAAACTTCAAAATTACTATCATGCTCGTTTTACCAGAAATGATCTGCCTCTATTGACCAGATTTCCAGTTAATAGTATCACTATGTTTTTCATCTTTATGTTTTAAGTTTTGGTATCTGAGCTTGAGACGATTTTTAAAACCTAAGCAGAACCCATTTAGGCATATATCTTAATTCACAAAAAGCCTCAATGACTTCAGGCCTGAAATTGTGCAAGCCCTGGTGACCTCAAATATAAGCTAGAAAACTCTACAGCCCTATCCCTAACATCAGCTAAGACTGTGTGCAAATTGCTTTGTAATATTATTTACAACACAATGACTTTCTTTTAGAAAGCTTTTTCTTACAGAGATTAAAGTGTTCACAATTAGAAGGTATTTTATTTCACGCATATCAAGGAACTAACTTATGGGAGGTATCAGATTAGAAAGTATAAAACATAAAGAAGCTGAAGAACATAATTAGCTTGTGTGTGCAGCTGTTTCCTCTAAAAGCATAAAGAAACACAGACTTTTAATTTCTACTTCCAAATTTTATTAAAAAATACTTACTACAACCGACTTTCTCTGAAAATTTATGTTGTTGATACAAACTACCTGGTGAGTTGTGCTGGAAAAAAAAAAAAAAAAGTAAAGTTTTGCACAAATGCCAGTATTTAAAATAATATTTTAACCCAGTTCTAAAAACAGAGAGCTCATACAGGATGTATGGATATATAGATAAATACTGCATATAGCATATATTTATGTAAGGAGAATTCATGGGGGTCTAAGTCTCTTACATGGTCCAAAACAAATAATGAATAGAAGTTGCATGCAAGGTCAGCAAAGTTCCAATAAAACAGAAGTGTAGTATCATACCAGTATAAATATTACTAGTAACACAGGAAGATAACAACATCACTTTAGAACATCAAGTAACAGTATGTAAAAATATAGTATTACTAATGGCAGAGAATCAACTTCCAACACTTCAGTGATGTGCAGTATTAGAAATGGCATGCAGCTGTAATATTTGCAAGCAGAGACCTGTGGAAAATTTACCTGGTGAGCTGATGCTCATACATAATTTATGTAAACATGTACTATACACATAAATAAAACTCTTATATAAAAAATGGAAGAACAAATAATAATTCCAACTTTTTAAAAAAAAATTTGGAAGTTATTTCTATATTTTTTCTGTAGTAGGTGGCATCTTGACCACACTTCACAGTAGTGCTACTCACAACTCAAGATACAGAACCCTGAAATAATTCAGCTTTTATGCCACATCACACATTATATGCACATGCTCATGTACCCTGTGCATTAAAAAGTGACTTTGCTTCATTTGAGCAAGTTCAGTAAAAAATTCCTACAAGAGAATAACATCTAGGATCCCACGATGGATTCAGACATCACCTACACATTAAAATGCATACGATAGTAAGAGTGATTCTATTTAGAAATACATATTACAGATTTATCAAAAAATCAAGGAGGTATAAACAGAAATACATAAAGATCCAGTGAAATCCACAACCAACTTTTTTACAGCTGGATTACAATCAAACTAATTAATGTGTAAAAATGATTACTTGCTTAACAAAACTGCTTGCTGGAAACACAAGCTTTTTTTACATATTAAAAAAAGCCCTTAAATCAAAAGGGTTTGGCACAACAGTACAAATGAAACATGGCAGCATGGTCTGTAGTGTTGATATTGTGTGGAGAGATCTCCAGGGTTTGAAGAGCAATCTATAGATGAGATTGCATGGTTGACAGACTCACTGTCCATGCGTGAGTCCATTTACACAATAAAACATACACCTACAACACACATTTTCTGAGCACAAGCTACACCATAAGCAACAGTTCCAGCCTTCTCAGGTAAATAATTACTGATCACCCTGTGGTCTGTTTCAAACGTGCATTGGTGTCAAGTATAGTAACTTTAAAAAAAATGGATACTTATAATTTATATGGCCTTGGGCTCTCAAATCCTTTGTCTCCTTTTTTCCTATTCATCCTGAACAGCAGCACTAAACACACACTGCTGACCGTCAGACTCGCATCAACATCATCCTCGCTTGACGGGTCCTTCGGTTTTTCCCTGTGTCAGGTCGTACTGGATCACGCATCTCCCCAGTGGATCTGCGACTCCCAACGGTCAGGCATCTTCCGCTCGGATAAGCACCATAGTTACAACGCGACAACACTCAGCCTTGCTGTGTAACTTGTTGTGGGTGCAGCACGCAGCCCCCTCTCCCGCGGGGGTACGATGCCTGTTCGGAGGCGCTGCGTGCTCCCCCTCCGCAGAACCCACGTCAATCCCGGCTCAGGGGCAGCGCAGCCGCGAGTGACCGAATCCGGGAGGCCGCGGCCGCGCCGGCGCGGCAGAGGTGTCCCCGCTCCGGGTACAGCCGGCTGGGGCAGCCCCCTCCGCCAGCGGGCGGGAAAGGCGGTGCGGAGCCGGGTGCCGGGTGGGCCGGGAGCGGCGCGGGCGGGAGGCACCGCGGAGCCCCCTGCGGCCCGGCCTTATCGCCGCTGCGGGCTCGGGCGCCGCTCCGGGAGGCGGCTGGGCTGGGGGCTGCCGCGACTGGCTCTCTTCCGGGGCGGTCGGCAGTGTCCGGCCGGCATGGAGGGCAGGGCGGGGGCCGCCGTGCCGCGCCAGGCGCCCCTCAGCAGCAGCGCGCCCGCCGCGCCCCGCCGGCGCTAGCCTCCGCAGTAGCGGCCGCCATTTTGTCGGTAACCTTTGACCCCCGGCCGTTGGCAGGTCACGGCCCCTTTCAGGGAGCTTTATTTCTTTAAGGATCGAAAACCTTTTCAAATCTTGTTTTTCAGAATGATGATGTACTGGTATCAGAGACAGCCATAGGCGAAAAAAAAACCAACCCACAAACCCAAATAATAAGCCGAAAGACGTATAGGGGCTTGGCTCATTCTCTGGCACGCATGCGCACTCCGGGCCGCCGGCGCAGGAGCAGGCAGGCGCGCGCCGTGCCCCGGGCGGGGGCGGGGTCTCGGGATGGCGGGAAGGCAGCGGCGTGCGCGGGGGTGGTTTTCCTCCAGAGCTACCGGGCCGCGCGTCAGTGTGCAAGTGCCTGAGGGAGTAAGTGTGTAAGGGAGCGCGTGAGGAAGCGTGCGTGTGTGCAGGCGCGCTGGCCGCGGGCAGGGCGGCGGCTGCTGGCGGCTAGGGCCGCCAGGGGGACGGGGCGGGAAGGGAAGGGACCGCGCCCGCTGCTGGGCCCGCCGGGGCCTGCCTCAGGCCTCCGGCTGCGCCCGCTGATGATGGCCGACACGCGTGTGGGCCTCTCGCTGCCTGCATTTGCAGCGGTAAAGCCCCGGTGACGGGCACGCTGACATCTGCTTGAACGCACAGACTACACCTGGCCTTACTCGGGGGCCAGGCACGGGGGCGCGCCCAGCGCAGGCTCACGGGAAGGTACGACAGCACATCGGTCTTCTCTTTCAAATCAGAAAAGGATTTAAGACAGTAACAGCACTGCTGGAAACGTGGCGCAGAGCCACAAAGTAAGATTGGGCCAAGTGACCTCTTCTTCCAACCCAAGCATGCTGTGGAGTGCCTTTAGTTCCACCATCAGGATGACACAACATGAAGTTTCTTTGTAACCCAGATTTGTTGCATTATAAGCAAGTTTTGATTCATCTATTTAATGTTAAAATAAATGCCTGCATCAAAGCAGCTAGTGGAGTTCGCCCTCAGTATCAGCAGTTCTTGAAATGGATGAAGTGTCATCCCGTTTTGAGTGCCCAACAACATGAATCAGGAGCACTGGGAACACATAGAATGATTACACATGCAAAAAGAATTTAGGTAATCCTGACTCTACCTCAGTATTCTGATATGGCTCTGTTTGTGCAATACTTGAATTCTTACTTGTTTCACAAACAAAACCCAATATCAATATATAGTGTTGTGTCACAGACTTTTAATTGTCTTGTGTGTTTCCGCTAAGGAACCTTCTGTGATACAACAGAAGTTATTTCCAAGGCTTTCACATATTACCGCTGATCCCTCTGAGATGGAACCTTCTGGTGCTATTAGAAGGAAGGACCACAACTGTTGGAACCAGTGAGCAAGGCCATTCCTCCCAGCAGAGAGCCAGTATAAGCCAGCTGAGCCCCCACACACCTGGGTCAAACACCCCCCTACACGCTTCAGAGACGTGGGGCGCAGGGAACTGATCTTGTGTTAGTGGGCAAGAATAAGCAGAGCTCAGGAAGTAGTTTTTATTCAGCTTTTTATCTGTAACAGAATTGCAGAGAGGCACACGTCCGTCTTGAGTTATGTTTCATTTATAGTTTCTTTCCCGTTTTCATACCTTACATCCAAGGCTGATGCAGCAAATGCTTTTTGTATAAAAACGCCTACAACTGTTAAAAAAAAATCTGAAAAATGTCTAATATCAAACTCTGGTTCACTGGCATGCAAACAATAATTTTTATTGATTACAAAATTTCAGGCACTCTGCTTTATAACTATAAAAAAAATGCTGTTTCATTGCTCTGCACAGAATATCCCACCCAAAGTTTTCAAGACACAATTTCTATGTGCAGTTATTTGCCATAACAAAGTTTTAAAAAAATAATTGTATTATGAAATTTTATAAGCTCTCTTTAAAAAGCAAAGGTAGTCTTCTGTAAAAAAATTAGTTTTACCTCGGCTATGTTCTAATGGCAGTTTATAGGAAGTTCATAACACAACATCCAACTACTCTCTCATATCTTCACCCTTGACTGCAATTTGTTTTTTTTGTAATATTTAAAAGGCAATTCTGCCAAGTGTTAAAGCGCTGAGAGCTTGTGCCAATGTTGTTCACAGACATGACCACAAAAAGAACCACCTTCCAAAAGTAAGACTAGTACAGCCTCAGTCAGGAATAATTTGTTCATGAGCTTGTCAAGGTCAGCAGTATTCACAATGTCAACACCGCAATGAAAATATCTAAAGCTATAAATACCTAAAGGGTGGGTGTCAGGACGATGAGACTGGGCTTTTTTCAATAGCGCCCAGTGACAGGACAAGGGGCAATGGGCACAAGTCGGAATATAGGAAGTTTCACCTGAATATGAGAAAAAACTTCTTTCCTATGAGGGTGCCAGAGCAGTGGCACAGGCTGCCCAGGGAGGCTGTGGAGTCCCTTCCCTGGAGACATTCAAACCCACCTGGATGCGTTCCTGTGCCCCTGCTCTGGGTGTGCCTGCTCAAGCAGGGGGGTTGGACGAGGTGATCTCCAGAGGTCCCTTCCAACCGGTGCCATTCTGTGATTCTGTGAAATCTTAAAGAATGCTCACTAATAGCCAAAAGACTGAGCATTCCATTTTGATGTTGAAATCAATTCAGTTAATTCAATTATTATCAAGGAGGTTTTAATATTTAATGTCAGACTTCAGTTTATGGGTAGACAGATTAAGTTTATTCAAGAAGTATCTTGCGTCCTGGCATAACTACAGACAGAAAGGAAAAGGAAGATGGGCAAAGGAAGGCAGGCAAAGCCTGCTGACACTATAGTTTCTTAGCAGAAGCAAGTGCCCTCAGCTTCTACTTAGCTGAGCAGAAAACAGACCTCATTCAAGAAGCTTAGCTGCTTAAACTCCAGTGTACAATATTGGTTGACAACTCCTTTCCCCAGAAGGCAGCAACAAGCAATATTCACTGTTACTCCACTTGGTGTTCTCAGTTCTTAAAACAACACTTGTTATGAGATGGGTCTTCTAGAATTATAAACTTTAACACCATTCTGCATGGAGGAGCGAGCGTATTTTGTCAGAAGAGCACCAACTGTCTGCTTCTCTGCACATAGGTCTCTACAGAGGAAATAAAGCAGATGACATTGGCATTAGAGATATTCTCATACCAAATTAATCCATTAAATACTTATAAATATAGCAATACACCAGATTAGGGTACTGGGAGAAAAACAGCCACTACTGTAACTGACACACAATGCTTTGAATTACTGAAAGTTTAGAACTTGGCTTGACATTTAAGCAACAGGCAAAACTGCATGATTTACTTCAGAAACAAGATTTTGTTTTTTAGGGGAAGTTGGTTGGGCTTTATTATTACTGTTCTCTAAAGGGTTTTCAATCTAGCAAAACAGTTAGCTTTGAACAACTTAATTACATTACGGTGAATTTGGAGCCACTCCTGAAGGTTTGATGCAGTTGCCTCTGGGTTACCATCTATATCTGCTGCCATGTATCCTGGCTGGGCCTTCCCGATAGCGCTGTAGCCTAAATGCTAACCACCAAAAGAGCAAAGGACACAGTATAGGAAGCAGTGTTGCTCTGTAGTTCTTTTGTTGTAAACATGGAGACATTATAAATGTCAGGAGTCATCAGAATCCTTTGAGTGGAGTCTGCCGCAATCAGATGAGTTATCCATTTAAATTCAGTAGGATCAGCTTTTTACACAAGTTTAAACCCAATGAACATACCTACAGTTCCCAGATGTGGGGATTCTATTCATATAGAATTCATACTCCTTTCAAATTGAAAGTATAATATTTGAAGCAATTGTAGCTGCTAAGATGTCAGCTATGCTAAAAGGGAAGAATATAACACTAATAATATTTTAATAAAAAGAAATATATCCTTACTGTATATAAGGGGTAATATCCACTTCTGTCCACTTTTCCCGTATGCTGAATAAGCTGTTGAATCTTTCCTGATTGTCTTCAGGTAAGTCTTCTACTTTTAGCAGAAAGATGGTGTCTGGTCTTGAGCTTTTATCCACAAGAGCCACGCCCTGTAGATCAGCATCAGAGAGAAAGTGTTAAGTAAAGACAAAACAATTAGAACTTCCTTCTTTCTGGCAGTAACCCATTTAAGCTGCCCTCTGCACCGCCACAGCCTCCTAAAACTGCATGACTAGAGGCAAAGTGAAAAAGTATCACAAAAGTGCTATTTTACAGGCAGTATTTATCTTTTCCTTCGTGACAAGAAGGGAAGGAGAAATCCCTTAAGTCCCATCACCTCTCTGCCTCACTCGAGCAGAAGGATTGCCATAGTGCATGCCACTCTACTGGCTGTCACCACAGTCTGCTCAACAACAGCTGCCGCTTCTGTTCTAGTTACAAGTATTAACTGTATGGCTGCAATTCTTCTTCAAACAGTGAAGCATGCTAGACTTACAGAAACCTAAACTGTCATGATTCCAGACTACTGATGCTCACACAGGATGTATGATGAAGTTCTTTAGCTCAAAAGCTGACAGAAATAACTCAATCGTTCCCCATTAATCAATAAAATCTACATATGACACACATCATATGCAGATTTACGTCAGTTAACAGCCTACTCACAGAAGAATCCATACTGCTTTATGTTTTTACCTTCAGCTGATCAAGCCTTGTTGTCATCCCTTCAGGGACGCTTTGTTGCCAGACTTCTTGAAACTCTGATAGATTGAACTTAACTGCATTTTGCAGCAGCATTTGTGCTATAGCTCTGCATATTTTATCTTCATGCATTTCAAAGTAAACCTCCCCTGCTAAGAAACAAAAAAACAGGTCGTCTCAGGTTCTTGCTTTTTGATAAAAGGACAGAGGACAGCCTTCTATCTCCATTCTGTTCTACAGTCTGCTACAAACCACGTATCCTGTTTTTTCTTTTCCTCAGGGAGTAACCTGACTTAGTATTACTTTGGATAAATGATGGTATCTTCTCATTCTCAAGAACAAATTAAGCAGAGTATTATGTGTTTGTGCAGCACTGTCTGAGCTACAGCATTCATTCATATCAGTAAATGTATTTGCCTCCCATCTTTTCCCCTTTCACAGAAACACGGTTTCTCCTACAGCTCTTATTCCTATTTCTGAATGGCTTGTATTAAAGTGTTTGCTGTCTGTGGTTGAACAATTAAACAAAACTTTCACTTCCTTAATCATCCTATAATATGAGATAATGAAGAGAATAAAGGGAATTTATTTTCTTTCATACTGACTTGGCTAAAATTCTCTGAGCAACGTCAGGCATAAACACTTCCTTCTACTTCTGCAGTCATCTGGACCTCCTGCACTTCAAAATTCTTCCTTGTGCAACCTGCCTAAAGATACTAAGATGGCAACCTGTGTCACTCCAGCTCCTTTCCTATGTCCTTTAAGGGTGAGTGCAACTTCTACTTCAGCCAAAGGCAAGATGAAAGCAGCTGTGGGGAAGAATTCAGACTGAGATTACAGCACTGAAACATTATGTCTATATGTCAGATGGGCAACAGATATCTAGTGAATACAAGCAATGCATCTTGTGGAGCAGTTCAAGGGACCAAAGGCAGATGTCTATTTCCAGCAAGCTGAATTCAGGGAGATCTACATCCCATTGACTATTCACAATCGCACAATTAATTGCTTAAACGTCCAAGACCTCCTAGGGTCTCTAAAGAGAGATTCCATCTAAATTTTACTAGTGATCTCTCTTTAGTCACAAAATTATAGCTTGTGGACACCTAAAAAATCATTTCAGCTACCTCTGATAGTTCCTGATTTTTTCCTAGTGTCTTGTACAGTTTAATAATCCTTTTTCCTATGAAACTTTCTCTAACAATTTTACTGATTTCTAGCTCACTGTTTGCTCGCTTCTTTTACCCGCACTGTAGCAAATTCATTTGTTTGGGCCATCCTCATAAAATCCACATTTTATTACTCATGAATAACTATTTCCTTTATGATAAATTAAAATGTGCATGCTTTCCCAAACTTACCATCATCAATGTATTTCCTTCCATAGCTTAAAAGAATATGTTCTATCATCTCTCTGAAAAAAAAAAAAATCAGAAATCAAGATTTAAAGTTTTTCATTAGGACATTGCAGAAATAGTTACCAAGAAGAAGATGAAAGAACAGGTAAAGTAAAAATCAAGGAGAATGGAGGATGGAGCACATCTTCATGGATGAAATGAACAGATTGATAAAAACATAGAAGCAAGTTAAAAGAGGGCAAAAAGGGACAAAAATATATATAACTATATGTAACTAGCAAAGACTAAAAGGCCTAAGGAGAATAAGGAAAAGAGGCTCTTGCAACATCACTTCTTTCCAATGAGAAGTGACACAAATCACCAATTTGGCAGTTAATTATCCCTTAGTGAATAGCAGGCATTTTTCTAGACCTCTGGCATAAAATTACAACATAAATGCGGACACCAATACTAAAGCAAGATTTGTGTCTTGAGCCAGTAGCCAAATAAATGGAAAACATTACATATTGTGAACTTCAGAATTTGTTTTAACCGTAATCTTAAGTTATTTCATGACTCCAAATGACACTACAATAAACTCAACTCTTGAGATCTGAATTTAATATTATACCAGAAAATATACCACTATCTCAGACACTATGCAAGAGGTAAACTGAACATTTCTGGCTAGCTTCAGAACAAGTATTTCAAGATGGTCAGCAATTTACAGCTTAAGTACATGCTGCTTCCATCATTTACAATTCAGCAGTAACATTTCTACTATTGAATCAATGAAAATATTTCCAACAGACACTAAAATCAGTTTATTAACCTGTCTGTCTAAACTCCTAATGCCCTTGTCTATATTAGAGCCAAAGAAAATATATCATTAACACCCTGGTAAGTGGGATCCAGAGGTATAAGACTATAATTCTAATAAATAATTAATAATTATTGCAACTAGTAATAGCTAATAATGACTGCAGACTATTTTAAGTACTAAAAGTAGTTGCTTACGTGGGCTCTAAAGATCCAAGTTCCTCAAGGCAGGTACGTAAAGGAACCTTACTTAAAGACCAGGACTCTGAGTCTATTAGCTGAGTCACATGATTCAAGAGTTTCATCTCATAGTCAAATTCTAGAATTCTCCAGTATCCTGTCAAATAGAAAACCACAAAACAGCGTCAGAAGGAAAACATTAACACCTTAATGCTATTCCCCTGAAGACACATTACAGGAGTTTGCACATTTAGGTCACACCTTCACAAAGTACAGCGACAGCATGCTGTCCTTTTCAGGATTAAACCTGAGAAAAAGAACAGAATAGTAAGAGCAAATGTAAAGGAGAAAGAAATAAAATTATCTCAACTATTCGTAACCATTTACGTGGATTATCTGCCACAGATACAAAGACACTACAAATACCATCCCAAGATAGATCAGACCTGGGAAAACTAATAATTACTTCAGGCACAGAACTGCGGGAGCAGAACTGGCTGCACTAGCCCAGCAGAGTGGCAGCTCGAGTCCAGCCAAGTTAACAGAAATTCAGATACGACAAAGCACAGATTTGGTATGATGGTGCTGTGCAGCTGTAAATGACAAGGGCAGTAATTTCTGAGACGGTCCTCACCTACCTAATGGGCGGTACAGAGAAGGCAGAGCAGGAGTCTTCCCAGTGGTGCGCACTGATAGGACAGAAGGTCACAAGCACAAGTTGCAACAAGGGAAATCCCAGCTGGCAATTTTTTCCCCTTGCAGACAGTCAAACACTGGCACAGCCTGGACAGAGGTTGTGCAATCTCCATCCTTGGAAATGCTCAGAATCCAACCAGCCGAGGCCCTGGGCTGCCAGCTCCAAGCTGGCCCTGTTCTAAAGCAGGGGTTTGGATCTGATAGCCTCCAGAGCTCAGTTCTGCCCTCCGTGATTCTGTGACTGTAGGACTCCTGCCCCTGGCATCCAGGTGAGGGTTTGGGCTTGGCTAAGTATGGGATGAGTAGGAGCTGTCCCAAGGTGAGGCACTTGCTCTATATGCCTCACATGGTAGGAAGACTTCTGAGATAAACCCAGTCTGGGAGGAAGAAAGGACTATGAAAGGGCTGGGGAGCAGCAGAGCATATTGAAAGATAAGGATGTGGGATGGGCCTTAGAAAAATAAGACACAGATATTCTGGGGGAAAAAAAGCAAGGTTATTTCCGCATAGGCAATAATATTCTTTAGAGACAAATACCTTCAATTTTGCAGGCATCGATAGCCTGTAATTGGTGCAGTATTTCTTCTTCACTTGCTTGAATCAGACTTAACAAATCTTCTGTTGTATACTGCAACAAGGGGAAAAAAGAAGTAGATGAAACAGGTTATCCTTGCTCCTCCTTCGCTTCAGCAAGCATGCTAAATGCATTATAAGATATAATGAAAGAAAGACTTAGAAGATTTCCTATCAAGAAGGAAAAAATTGAATTAAGTACTTGAGATCTATTAGACTATGGGAACACAAATGGCACAACACTGAGTTTGGAACATCCATGTGTTAAAAAAACATTTAATAAATACTGACAGGTCTCTTCTTCTCACTATGTCATTCCTATTAGACAGTATGTTGAAACATCATCAGGCTAAGCAGCACTGAACTGGCATTAGTATTTCAGCAAGGAATTACCATATTATACAGTACTTCAAAAAACACTGCTAGCAACTGAGAGCAAAAATATCCCCAGATCAGTGTGCAAGTGTGTTTGAGAACAAGATGCTGCCATTCAGGTAGGACCCTGCACAGGAGTCCTTGCCATTTGTTCCCTCTCTGAGGCCCGGCAGGCACTCCAACAGCTCTTTTAAGGAATCGCTGCTCTCAGCTATGATGCTTTTGTCCACTGCCTCACCCTTGCAAGCATATAATGGAATGGGTTGACTTGCATCACATCCACACCAGCAACTTCCAGATAAGGATAAGAAACGTATTAAATGCATTAACTTGGATGCATTCAATCATTCGAATATGCTTTGTCATCTCACTGTAAAACCTAGGATTTTAATTTGGTGCATCCTGAGCAAGCTGTGTGCCAGCCTGTTTCTAAGTTTTCCTGCAGTTTCCTAAATCACACCACTATGCACCAGGCTTCCTTACAGTAATTCTTTATAGTGCTATAGTTTCTTAGGGTTCCTTCCCTGTAGTTCTCTGTGTATGACACAGTACAAGCAACTGAAAACCATGAGAAGCTTACAGTAAGCCACCCAAACATAGTAATTTGTTTTCAAACCAGTTAAAGATGGCTCATCTTTGCCAGCACCCAATAAATATTAAGTGTAAGAAAACAACATATAAAAAAATTTTACTACACACATATTTTTGTGATTCCAGTGAGAATTAGTCCCATAAGAAAGACAGCTTTCAGATTAAAGTTCCACCAGTAGCATAGCTAAGATTCGTCTACATTTATCAAATATATCTAGCTGTTCTTCAGTAAGCAGATACACGAAACATTCTCCTTCAAAACAAATGGAGAAGAGGAGTTTTCAAACCAGACACTAATGCTTGGGGAGACACTGGCATGTTTTTATAAAATTAATTTAGTATTATCAGTAAATACTACTGCATATGACCTCTTTTTGTGTTGCTAGCCTTTGTCAATGATTATAACTTCTGGACAATTTAAGCCCTTTTCCCTCAACCACCCCTTATTTTGCTGCTATGTCGTCTATGCCAAGACCAAAGTAGGTAGGAAAAATGAAAGGAGGAAACGGCAATGCTGCGGGAAAGATTCTGACACTTGCCAGAAATGGCACTGTTAATCATCCAGAGAGAGGCTGCATTTCTCTCCCAGGGAGAAAAGTAACATCTACGTTTGTACATAGAAGCACACACAGATGGTGTGCGCCAAGCCTCAGTGTAAAATACTTTGGAGCAACCATTTCTGTTTTTCAAAGTCAAAAGGAAAACCAACCAAACTAACAAAATGCCAGGATTTTTATGAGCCTTTTACATGAGGTCATATGCTGCACAGTCCAGGTCTCTCTATTACTATTTAGATCCTAAATTGGATTTCCTGGAAACATAAAAGGGCAGCAGGACAGGATTTTAGTTGTTTTCCCTTCTCATAGTGTCAGCCTTATTCTCTGCCTTATATCATCCTTGTCTGCAACATCCTGCTTCTCCTTGTCATAAGTTACTGATCGGCAAGTGACTTGTACATGGGTGTCCTGTGACCTTATGCTTAGCTCATACATGGCATGTCACGCATGACAGCCCCAAAGGAGGAGTAAAGGCTGCATTATACCTTAGAAGTCAATTAACTCTCAAGACATTTACAAGAAGGTTCTGAAGACTGTCTTCAAGAAAGTCCACACACAAAAAGGGAAACCCCCAGTCTCTTTCGCTGTCCTTCCTTTTCTTCCTTTTACTAAAAAAAGGTTGCTTACCTGCTACTCGGTGGAGGTGCTAATAATGACCAAATTGTTTAGAACAGTAGGATTAAAAAATTAACTCAAAGCAGCTCTGTGAAACATGGAAGCAAAAGTATTTTTCTAGTTAAGAATGCATCTTCACTTTCATTTGCCCATTACCAATTACAAGAAAGTAATTTACGTAGCTGATTTACCTTTGAAAATGTCAAAGCCTGATCTTTCCGACTATCTGGCCCTTCATATGGATCTTCCATTAAAAGCTTCCTCAGTTTCTTCAGTTTAGGTCGACATCTCCTTAATTCCCAATAGTTTTTGGAGAAGCCAGCAATCTACCAGAAAAAAACAGCTACTCTTAAAACATTTTAATCTACCATTTGGATTCAAAGAAGCTTACCAAAAATTATCAGCTAAAAGGATTAGTCTAGTCACTGAGAACAAGAATTTATTGATAGGGTAATTAATTTAAAGATGAAACAATCATTGTAGTACTTCCAATAACAAAATTTACTGCAGGCAATGAAGAATTAATATCTGCCGTTGGTTGATAAAAATATGTTCATAGTGCATATGACAAAGGGAACAACTCATCTCTACATGCAAATGATAGAATATCATCATGGGATATATTCCTGCACAGTCCTCATCAACATTTCTCTTCCTTTTAATACTACATTATATTACTGCCACAAAACCCCTACTCTATCATCCTGTTTCCATCTTCCCCACTTCTTCCCATGCTCAGGATCTTCTTCATGGTCTTTTTACACCTTAATGAATCATCATGTCACTAAGCTCAAGTAAAACAGACATTAATGAGACAGTAAGGTACACTTGCACACAACTAACAAGACATCTCTGTTCCTTACTCTCAACACACAGATTTAAAGCATTCAATAGGAAGCTCAAGGATAATCGATTCAACATAAATAAAACTTTACCTTCAGAGTAACCCTGAGGTGTTTCATGGGGTACAGCTTGGACTTCCTAGAAGATTCTTTGAAGAGGACAGAGCATTTCAGCATTGTTGCTGTCATTTACCAAATGAACAAGAGTGGGCACAGAACAGCAGAGGCCGAACAGCCTCCACATTTGTGACTTCGGACCCAACCACTAGCCCCTTGTAAAAAAGCCTTCAGATGGTACTTCAAAATACCCTAAGTGCTTTACCAGACTACTTTTTAAAAAAAAAAAGTCATCCACTTAAAAACAAAAACTTTTAAATAATGTTCCATTTAATCAACTATAATCAAACCACCTATATGTAGAAGTCTTATCCAAATTCTAATAAAAAGCTCCCAGTTTTTAATCTAACTATTCCGTAGCTTGCTTGGCACAAAATTCAGGTAAATGCTAATTTCCTGATATACTTCGAAGCTTTTTTTCCCTTCATGCCAACTAGCATTTACCAAAATGTTAGATTTTTTTTTTCCTGCCAAGTTATTTTCTGAGCAATTTGCTATTGAATAAGATGGTAGGCTGCATAGAAAAGAAAGGAAGTAATTCTAATTTACAATCCAAAGCTCATAAGTGGAGCTGGTCTGTGCGAGGTGAATGAAACAGCAGATGCTTGAGCCGTATTAGCCTTGCAAGTGGCACAAAGAGCAGCACCGAGACTGCAGGAGAAGGGGAATGAAGCCCCAAAATACTGGTAAACACAGTCTCTTTTGCTGTGTTTCACAATTTGCAGTGACAATACACCATGTAACATTTTTGAAAGCATTTAGAGAGCTCTTAGAAAGAAAACTCTAAAAATAATTCCTAAGCAAATCACATATTATGCTGACATGTGTGACTTCAGAGGACTAGTGAGATCATTAAAGATAGAAAAAAAAAGAATATGGAAGAATATTACTTTCTCATTAATCTACCTTAGTTTGAATAAACTTTTTCTATTAGCTGAACTGCTGACTTCACAGAAGAAATGATGTTGTTTTGATTATTACGTTCATCTAAGGATATGCAGGATTGCTCCTCAATTATGTCATTATATCCATTACAGCAAATAATGACCTAGTAATAACAATTGCCTAATTATTTTTAGTAGAATTTTATTAACTATGGTTCAGAAGAGCAGACGACAATGAATTATTTAAACTGAGATCTCTAAAATCATTCACTCCAACAAATCTTTCCAGCTGCTAGCTGAAGGAGAGACAAAAAATAATATTCAGGCGTGATGTGGCATAATCTGCCTTTTGGGGAAAGCACTCCTAAGAAACAATTTGCAAACAGCTTATTTTTAGAATAGCTGCTAACACTGAGAAATTAGTTTTTCTTTGAAAGCTTTTAATATCTACCACAAGTAACTACTATCCAATGAAAATAAACCAAAGTTTTAACTTCTTAGAAACAGTAATTACCATACATTATGGATACAGTTCAGTTGCCTACAGAAGGGCGCTAGACCCATTTTGGACACCCTAAGGTGTATCATGCCCCCTGTGCATAAAGTATTTTTAGAAATACACCCTCCTTGGGCTGTTCTATTTACAAAGAACCTAGAGGAGACTCAAGTCCTTCTGGAGCGGCAGCTCATAGCTAGACCAATACCACAAGGCATCTAAAAGGGTTTAAAGGACTATGTTTAGACAACTGAATCCCAGCCGTGTTTCACATACACATCTTGGATAAAATATAAGGAATTATAGAGAATAAGAAAACAGAAAATTAAAGCAAACAAACAAAAACCCAGAAATACATACCTCTGAATGAATAATATTACAAGATACTTGGTCTGCATTCAGCTCTTCTGGAGTTTTGCAACCAGGAATAAACAGCAGCATATTTGAGGTATCTGCTATCTTCATGTCGTAAGTTTTATCTTTGCTGCACAACACTGCTTGTTCATCCTTTTCACCACGGATTACCAGGCTGCAAAAAAATAGCACAAAAATAAAGATGTATTTTTACCCCTATTTCAGGATGAACATTTGTTAAACTTGTCTGATATTTTTTTACATTTACACATTGGTAAAGAAGTTATAAACTGCAGTTGTATTTGGTAGCAGCAGTCACAGTATACCGAAATATAAAGATGTATTTCTCCATTAATCTAAAATATCTTAACCCTGTGTCTTTCCTCACCTTTTCCCGTTCTCCCACTCTGAAGGACAAGTATTCAAGGTTTTTATGCAGATCACAGTCGAACCTCCTTACCTGCCTTCGCACACAAAATCCCCTGAAACACTGATTAGACAATGCTTAAAGCTGGAATGAGTTCTATAATCTTAGAAATGTGATTACAGCTAGAATTGTTCTTTAATGAAGACTGAAGCCGGCCCACTGTGAAATAAGAAAGAAAACAGAAATTGTGTCTATTTTGCAGCGTCCTTCAGATAACTCCCTCTCAAAAACATACACATTTTCTTGCAAGTAATTCCAAGCTGGAAACAAAACCTAGAGCATTTCAGCACAAAGAATCAATGCAAACCCCCCTCTTCAGCTCACATCCTCAATTAAATAGATTCTTTGTGAGGACATGGTAACACTGAAGCAGGACCACAACAGGGGAACATTGAGTTCCTCCCAGGCTACACTTAATGGACACACACAAGTGGTGTCCCTCAAGGGTCCATACTGGGACCAGTATTGTTTAATATCTTCATCAATTACACAGACAGTGAGATCGAGTGCACCCTCAGCAAGTTTGCAGGTGACACCAAGCTGAGCAGTGCAGTTGACATGCCAGAAGGACAAGATGTCATTCAAAGAGACCTGGACAAGCTGGAGAGGTGGGCCTGTGAGAACCTCAAGAGGTTCAACAAGGCCAAGGGCAAGGCCCCACACCTGGGTTGGGGCAACCCCCAGTATCAGTACAGGCTGGGGGATGCAGGGGTTGAGAGCAGCCCTGTGGAGGACCTGGGGGTACTAGTGGGTGACAAGCTGGACATGAGCCAACAATATGCGCTCGCAGCCCAGAAGGCCAACCGTATCCTGGGCTGCATCAAAAGCAGCGCGGCCAGCAGGTCGAGGGAGGTGATTCTGCCCCTCTGCTCTGCTCTGGTGAGACCCCACCTGCAGGGCTGCGTCCAGCTCTGGAGCCCTCAGCACAGGAGAGACATGGACCTGCTGGAGCGGGTCCAGAGGAGGGCCACAGAAATGATCAGAGGGCTGGAGCACCTCTGCTGTGAGGACAGGCTGAGAGAGTTGGGGTTGTTCAGCAGGGAGAAGAGAAGGCTGCGAGGACACCTTGTTGTGGCCTTCCAGTGCTTAAAGGGGGACTATAGGAAAGATGGGGACAGACTTTTTAGCAGGGCCTGATCCTATAGGACATGAGGTAATGGCTTTAAACTAAAAGAAGGTAGATTCAGACTAGACATAAGGAAGAAAGTTTTTACAATGAGGGTGGTGAAATGCTGGCACAGGTGGCCCAGAGAGGTGGTGGATGCCCCATCCCTGAAAACATTCAAGGTCAGGTTGGACGGGGCTCTGAGCAACCTGATCTAGTTGAAGATGTCCCTGGTCACTGCAGGGGGGTTGGACAAGATGACCTCTAAACGTCCCTTCGCACGCAAACTATTCTATGATTCTAAATTAAGTGCTTTGATTCATTAATCAAAGCCCTCATTGTGCTTCCAAAAGCTTGCTCGCACTAACAGAGTTCCCCCGTGCCCCCGGTGTCCTCAGCGCCGTTCAGGCCTCTAGCCAACAGCAGTTCATCAGTTCTGCCCTGTGGGCAGGCTTAACCACATACATCTCTGGGGACTATTTTCTTTAGAGGGCGTTCTAATGTATAATTTTAAACGTTTTTATTATGTCACTGCCATTTCAGCAAAGGAAGAAACTTTAAAACAGTATCAAAAGCTTATCTAGACTCTCTTCTCAGTCCAGATCTAGATGTCACGTAACCATCCCACGAAACACCTACGCTAACGCTGTAGGTCCTTCGCTGTCCGTCTGTCCCGCTTGCAGGCACCCTGCCACGCCCCACCCCAGGCGTTCCAGCAGGAAAACCCCGCAAGCCAGAGGGATTCTTTTAAAAACATACTCTCCTTTCCTAGAGACAGATGCCTATAAGTTTGTGTTTATGTGCCCGGCAAGAAACTCTCCTCAATCTTGGCTATAAGACTCCTCAGAAGTAATTTTTCCACATGGGAAAAAAAAAATCTTCTTATAGGTGTTAGCAGTTTTCGGTTTCCGACGCACCTGAGCCAGGTTTGAGGGACAGTTACGGTCTCACGCAAACCGCATCAGAAGAATAAAAGTCTGGGAAAAGCCACGTTTACGACCCCCAAACGGCGACGGGACGGGACCGGGAGTGCCCCCGCCCGAGGCGAGGCCCGGCCCGGCCCGCGGCGACACCCGCCGCCCGCCAGGGGGCGCCCCGCCCCGCCGGCCCGTACCTGCGTCCCGCCTCCAGCTCGGCGCAGAGGCCCGGCTCCAGCTGCAGCAGGCAGCACCCGCCGGCGGCGGCCTGCGGACCGAAGCTGAGGCAGTGGACGGTCGGTAACAGCTCCGCCGGGTTCAGTTTCGCCGTCTGCAGCGTAACGTCCACCTCCGCGCGACTCCGCATGGCGCCCGCTCCGAAAACCGCGCCACGGCGTCCCCCCGCCCCGCCGGAGCACGGGGCGGGGCTGGAGGCGGGGAGGCGGCGTTGATTCTCTGGTTGCCAGCGGTGCGCCTGGGCGGTGGCCGGCGGGGCGGGCGGCAGCGCCTCGGAGTCGAGCCTCGGGGAAGCGCTCACCTCGGGGGCAGCCGATCCCCGCCCGGCGAGGCCTGGCACGGCACGGCCTGGCGCCGGGACAGACCTCCCCATGTCAGCCCGGCGGCGCTAAGAGCCAGGCTGGGCTGCAATAAAATCACTCTATGTGCCAATAAAATGCCATAACAATCCACAAAATGCCCTATCTAAAATACAACAAAACCAGGCCCAATATGGGGTCCCTGCCCAGCTCTGGCTGAGGCAGTGCTCTAGGCATTTCCTCGACACCAGAGCAGGAGTGCAAGGGTGGAGGGAAGGAGGCTGACTGCTTGACCCACCATTTCAGGGCCTGGCTGTGGCTGGGCAGCTGCAGGTGGGCACCCACCGTGTCACCTACCCCTGCTCCTTCTGTCAGGACTCCTGTGGGCATAGTCCAACCCAGGGCAAGTATCTGCGGCTCTTGTGGCCACATGATCCCTTAGGAAAGGGATTGCTCAGCCCCCATGGAGAGATTTGTCTCCCTGTGACTCAGGGCCCAGCTGGGCTCCATCTGCTTGAGGAAGCTGTGAGGAAGTGCTTGAGCTAAAGCCATGACAGAGATGAGTAAAAACCAAGGCAAGCGTGATTATTGCAATGGAAATAGTCTGCAGCTCAGAGATTCAAGAAGTCTATCAATATCCTTAAGCCATAAGAAAAAACCAAAAGCAGAGGCTCAGAAGGCCGTGCCTCAGCGCCGCTGGGAGTCGCTCCTCTGCAAGGAGCAGCACAGGACACCTCTTTCCCGCCTTGTCCAGGATGGCCGGCTCCCCAGACGTTCACTGAGCTCTTGCTGCAGGGCATATTAACACTGGGCCTAGTAGCGTGTTAGTCTTAGCTGCCTGCTGTGTGCATTAACTAACAAATAATTACTCTGTGCTCTTAAGTTGTGTATATCCACTTGCAGAATCCCTCTCTGCTTGGTATAAGCTTGCACCAAATGACCCAGACAAGGAGGTTGTACCACATTTGTGTTGGAACCAGAAGCAGGAGCCGGTGGGATGGAGCTGGCTCAGTTCAGTACCCAGCCTGGCAGAGAGCAACTGTTGTTATATGAGACTGACTCAGCCATCTTCTGCCTTCAGAAGGTCCTTTGCCCGAGTGGTGCCAGCTCAGCAATTGGCCTTGGAGAAAACTTCAGCTGAAGTAATGAGGCAGTTACCTCTATCACATATGCAGCGGCTTGTTCAGAGACTCAGCCATCTATCGTTTTCATATTTTATTTCAGGTGGAAATACAGTTATTCTGTACACAGGAAACCTGAGGCACTCTGACTTTGACTAGTTTCTACTAATGGGTAGGTGCGAACTGATATGTGTACAGCCTCATTTGAGACTGTTACATTTCACTTTAATGTAAATCTGTTTCTGCACACCTCTAAGGGAAACCAGAAAATCACTGTTCTACCAAGCAAATGCTCGCACAGCTACTAACTCTTTAAATAGCAACTTAATTATGCTGGTTTTAACTTATATATTAATTTGTGCAATTTTCTAAGGACCTTGCATGCCTGCTTTTTCTCCTTTCTCCTTTTCAGTCTGTGGAATAAAAAAAAGAGATTCTGAAATAATGAGGGAACTGAATGCAAGGCATGGGTCCGTGGAGTTTGTATCTTAAGAGTTCTGCTAGGTAACAGAAACCCAATGGGAAGAAAATCACTGAATGTTTTTCAGGAGTTGGCACTGATCTGTGGTCAGGAACATTCTTACTTGTTACTAATTTTTCCAACCAGTTTTGTTTATCCTAGTAATTCTGGTTGTAGATGCTTTTTATCTTGTTTCCTAAGGAGCTGAACCATATAATGCTTGTGCTGTCTGCTGTCTTTCTCTGCCTGTCCCTCACTTACCACTCTGGAAGTTGCTGTACAAATTCAGGCAAATTTGGCAGGTAATGTTTCTAGAAGTTTTGTGGAAATCAGTGGCTGGACAATATATTGGAGCCAGCCCTTAGGGAAAAGCAGGTCTGATCCATTCTGAGAGGCAGCAGCCAACTGGCCTATCAACAAAAAACATGGACATAAATCAATAGGAAACATGACTCGTTTCTCAGGAAACAACTTGTGTTATGCTTCTGTTTTCACTGGGAGTGCTTCAGAGCAGTGACCTAACTGACAAGAACTGGTTTGTGTAGGAACTCATGAAGTTAGTTTGTCGAAACACAAAGGAATCGTTAATGATTTTGGATTGCAGAGAAAATGAGGAGATGCTGTCAGTATTTAAGGAGGTGCATACTATGGTGAGGGAGCTTGGTAGGATCCTGAAATTGTTTTATAATGATGCTGTGGGATTATTTATTTGCTCTGGCAAGAAATTTATTTATTTGCTGTAGCATGAATGAGTACTGTTTGCACTTTGAGCTGGTACGGTGGGCTGAAACTGTCAGCATTCACGAGCATGTAACGTGACAGTACAAGCAGGGGTGAAACTCTCCTGTAGCAGAATGGAAGAAAGAGTTGAGGAAGCAATTAATTCAGCCATCCCAATTTAAATGATCACCAGCTGAAGTCAGTCCCCCAAGGTGCATGTCTGAGGCTTTAAGTGACTGCTGTGAGTGTACAGCTGAGAGGTACACCTCTTTTAACCGGTCTCAGTATAAGGAAGAAGTAGACCAAACCAACTAAATAGCCTGCATCCTCAGCTGGGCTGGGGAGAGGGGGAAGGAATGAAGTCAAGTCTCAGGCAAGATAAGCTTTGGTGTAGTTTTTCAACTGACTAACATTAATGGAAATTAGTGTTAACGGAATCTGCTTGACTAATGTTGAGTGAAGTTAGCAAAACAGAAAATGGATTGTTGAAGATTGTTACAGTCTTGCCTTTGAAGTTCCTGGCCCTGTATAATGTTTCCCAGGATTCAAACATCAAGGATATGAACAGAAAAATAAATGAAGGGCAGCTGTGGCAAATCAAAGAAAGGAAGTTCAAATAGCTCCAAAGCTCCACAACTAAGATGTAAAACAATGAACCATGAGATAACATAATGTGATAACAGTGCACGTTACCAGTGTCAGGCCCTCGTCATCAGGCAGCACCTGAGGATGACTTCCCAGGTGTGGTTTCAATTCACATGCTTGGGAGCTCTACAGTAAAATGTAGTGAGAAAATTGGGCTACATGAAATGGGGTGTTTACATGTCAGAGGAAGATGTACACGCTAGAAGCTTCTGAACGTCTTTCAAAGCACAAAGTAGGTAGCTGTGAAAATAAAAAGATAATAAAGCCAGCACTGGAAAAACTGCCGCAGTGCCAAACTTGAATACCGTACCGTGTTATCAGCCGGGTGACAATTACACAATTCACAGTTCTTGGACATTATTCCATGAGAGAGGCTCAGTTTAATTAAAGCCTCACAAAACTTAGTTCAGGGATTTCTCTCTTCAGCTGAAATGCTAGCTGCAAGATTTAAAATTAGCAGGTATGTTACATTTTCACCCACTAAATGACAGTTTCTCATTGTCTAGAAATACCTGTCAGTGGGCGTGCCCATTGTGCTTCAACACAGAAGGTGACTGTGGGAGCTGGACCTGTAGGTGTGACTGAAGTTAGAGCACAAGAGCTCTGACTGTCATTTCAGTGTGTTGCAGACTCCTGTGAGACACTGGGAGGATAACTGTCTGCAATGAGTGCGCTACATTTCCATCCTAATAAAACAAGAAAGAGTAAAAAAACCAAACCAGAAAATACAGTTATGCCATTGTATAAATCCATGGTGTGCACATATCTTGAATAATGATTGTCTAGTCTGTCTCAAACGAAAGAACTGGGGAAAACCACTGAAATGAACAGAAAGTAAGTTACGGATAATAGGAGAGAAGACCTTTCTATGCAACACATTGGGGAACTTGTGGTACGTGGTAGAAGTCAAAATGAGTGCAATCTGCGAAAGAGTTAGACGAATTCATAAAGGTTAGACGTGCTTGTCTCTGTTAATCATAATGTTCAGGTTTTAGTCATAGCTCAGGACCCTGAATAAACTCAGACCCCCTAAATCACCAGGAGGTGGTGATTCTGCTCTCCGTTGGAATTGGTTATCGAGTTAGACATATTTTTACTTTTTAAAAATTGTTTTTATATAATAGCTAAAATAGCAAAGCAGTAGTTTGCATATTCTGTGTTCCAGGCTTGATTAATCTGTATTATCATGTCTCTGTAAAACCGTCATACCTGAAGTCAGTCAGCAAAACACCACAAAGCAGGAGATAATGAGTCCAAGACTCAAACAGGGAGAATTCAGCCAATTAGTAGAATAACCAGATAGCCCATTGCTGCCTCAGATAAGTGCTGTCTTGTCACTGTTAGGAGGCCAACAGGGAATACAAAACAGTTATAATCAAATTAGGAGAAAATAAACAGTTGTAGCCAAACATAAATGTTTGTGTAAACTGTACGATAGCTCAGAGTATCTCAGTGACATAAATAGGTTCTGCGCTGGAAACGGTGGAGAAGAAACACGCAGGCACAAAGCTGGAGAGCACACACCAAAATAGCTGGGGCCCAAACACCATCAACACAGTTAGGAAATTACTTTGAGAATTTCACAGTACACAGCTATGACAAACAAGAGCCCAGATGCCCAATGCTTATGAGACAACTAGTGCTGAGATACCTGTTCTACTGTTAAGTCATTTCTCTGTAAGGACAGCATGTGTAATTGCAAACATGGCCAGAGGATCAGTCACGCCTCACTGACGTAATTCATAATAAGGTGGGGTAAACCTGAACAAGCTGGTACCCAGCCTACATTCACAGCTTCTTCCAGTCTCAGCCACTCAGCCGGGACATTCTGAGCTGCGGAGTGTGTCCTCGCAGTGTAAACACTGGTGCAATGGGTGGGAACATGCAGTGATTTCTGTTAACATTGGCATGAGAGAGCAGGACATCTTTTTCAAGAATATATTAATTGTAGGGACACAGTCCCTTTTAGATTTAGAATATTTGACAGGTGTGCCTGTCATTTAGTGCATGACTACACCATGAAAATCTTTTGCTCCATCTACATTTTCTGGATAGACCTCCAGAGTGCTTCTACCACAGCAAAAATCGTAGTTCAGACTCAGCTGATTTTGCTAATTGGCAAAATTAACAGCAATACTCTACCATGGGCCCTAAAATTTAAACATGTAATACACCTGCTGCAAAAATTATTTGAAACAGTGTTTTCATTAGTATCTAGAAGATAAATGTCTATAGACAAATGGAATTAAATGTATTTTTTTAAAATACTGTGTAGACTACTTTGTGGCTAATTTCAAGACTCCATCTGAAGACCTTATTAATGGTGACATACTGAACATCAGTATGTGTCATCTGGCAAGTTATCACTTCATCTCAATTCTTGATTAACTAGTGTCTGCATAGTAGTAACCTCAGAAAGCTTTTTTCGCAGTTAATGTATTGTTTTTTCTTGAGGCATTGCTAGGGCTAAGTATTACAGGTCTGTCCTACAGCAGACTACATACCTATAATGTCTGTATGGATCTAAAATAGATAACTAGATCGATTCATTAATGTGAAAACTATAGCCATATTATGCAAAATTTAAAAAAAATCAGGAAGATGCATCAAATATTCTCTTTGTAAAGAGTACCCAATGGAGGAGCAGAGTGGTGCAGGAAAATAACAGTGAAAAATGGCAGGATGAAAACTCAAATGAGGACCATGAAGACACCAATGTAAGAAAAGCTGATATAACAAAAGGAGCAGAAGCCTTACACAGGGAAAAATTAAAACAACAAGGCAAATGAGCACATCATAAAAATTCTGTCCAAAACCCCCAATGTTGGCATGATCTATAAACTGCAGAATGAGAACCCGATTCTGTCAAACTCTAGTTGTTTCTCTTGTTTCTGCGTGCAGGGCCTTCTAGTCTCACCATCAGCTGTGTTGAGTAATGAGATCTCAGGCTGGAGCCTTCCAAGAATTACCACTTGTCTCAGTTTTGTCATTCCCAACTTTCCTCCTGGTATGGAAATGTTAGATGAGCGATCCTCTTCTCATCCTGTTCCCCAGTATACCTAGGAGTCATTCCAGTCCCAGGTCCTATTTAGCCCCAAACCCTCTGCTTGGTGTGAAAGTGCAAAAGTCTCTGCAGACATCCCTGCACTTTGTCCTGAAGATTTCCATTTAGCCCCCTCATCAGGTATTACTTGGGCCTATGCCTAAACCATGAATGTTCCTGTATCAATTATAGGGTTTTTTTTCTTTTTTTCTGTGGAGATCACAGAATCACAGAATGGCAGGGGTTGGAAGGGACCTCTGGAGATCACCTCGTCCAACCCCCCTGCTTGAGCAGGCACACCCAGAGCAGGGGGCACAGGAACGCATCCAGGTGGGTTTGAACGTCTCCAGGGAAGGGACTCCACAGCCTCTCTGGGCAGCCTGTGCCACTGCTCTGGCACCCTCACAGGAAATAAGTTTTTCCTCATATTGAGGTAGAACTTCCTGTATTCCAACTTGTGCCCATTGCCCCTTGGCCTGTCACTGGGCACTATTGAAAAAAGCCCAGTCCCATCGTCCTGACACCCACCCTTTAGGTATTTATAGGTATTGATGAAGTCCCCCCTCAGTCTTCTCTTCTCCAGGCTAAACAAACCCAGGTCTCTCAGCCTTTCCTCATAAGGGAGATGCTCCAGTCCCCTGATCATCTCGGTAGCTCTCCGCTGGACTTGCTCAAGCAGTTCCATGTCCTTCTTAAACTGGGGGGCCTGAAACTGGACAGAGTACTCCAAATGTGGTCTCACTAGGGGAGAGTAGAGGGGGCGGATAACCTCTCTTGATCTGCTGGCCACACTGCTTTTAATGCAGCCCAGAATATTGTTGGCCTTCTTGGCCACAAGGGCACATTGCTAACCATCCTAACCATCTGTGGGGATTTTTCTCCTGCTGCTGACTACTAAGAGGTCTTCATAAGGCCAAACGTTTTTCCATTGTAATCACTGTGTCAATGAGTAGCTGGAATTTTTTTCTTACAGCTCTGTGAGTAATGATTAGTAATGCCTATATCACAAGGAATATCAATGTCTTGAGATGCTGAGCAATTTGACATCATGTGGTAAACTATAACCAGGACAACAGAATTAACTTTCCATTCATCAGATGTTTTGGCCTCTCAGATCTGCAGTGACTCTCAAGTCGGAAGAGAACTTCATTGCATGTACAGTCAGGAGAGATCCTTGTCCTCTCGTCTTCTCCCCTCTAGGTGTTGGAAGCTGGGTCACCAGTTTTGGCATGGACCTTACCTAACAGAATTGCCTTTGCCCCCTGGAAATTGTTTGGTAAGTGGATGATGAGGCTGCTCTCATCACAAACTGCTAGAGAAGAGATGCTGTGTGAGGCTTGAGGGGAGATACTGCCCTTCAGGCCCTCTTCAGAGAGCTAAATGGGTTTTCCCCTCAGAGGTAACAGTCTGAACGAGAGAAATGTCAAGGAAAATTAAGAAACTTAGAAATCTTTAATTAAAAATTCTGTGCAAGTTCCATTCCTGGGGGAGTGGGTGCTGGGGTGTGCCAGATTGGGCTATAGAAAAAGTACAGGTGTGGCCAATCCTGTTCCGTGGTAGGGATGTGCAGTAAGTGGGTCTCCTGAGATGCTTCCACGCCAGTTTTCTACATTGACATCTTGAAGAGCGACAATTTGGAGGGTGCCTCTCCAGAGAGAGGAGTCAGTGCAGACAAGGAGGCAAGGTCTTGTCTCTCTGCTGGTTGCTGTGGAGACAGGCAGCATCCCACAGTGAAGGCAGTGTAACACAGAGGGGAGAAGCTCAAAGGGACATCACAAAGACAATTTATTCCTTCCACCTCCTACCTCAGCCTGGCTCTGTTACTGCTATCTTCCTTCCAGCTTCTGATTCTCTCCCCCTCTTTTCTTCAGCTCAAGTTCCACTTCTGTTCTTAGTGGGTCTCTCTTCTCCCCATGCCTTTTCTTTTCATAGCTCTTTCCTGTACTTTTTTCTCCTCGTTTCACCCCGCATCCCTGAGCAAAGTAACCTTGGTGAACTTCTTCCCAGACACAACTACAGACTGATTTTCAGATGCTTTTTTTTTTTTTTTTTTTTTTTACTTTGAGAGCAGGACAGTGTTCCCGGTACAGTTCAGCCTTGGCAATATTATTACCAGGTTCTGTATTTCAAGACACCCAAATTTCGTTTTTAAGAGAAAACCCTGCTATGCTCCTGCTTCATCCCTGTTATGTCTGTTAGTGTCTCCTTCCACCAGTTCCTTTGGCACCCAATTTCCCTGACGGAGAGCTGCAGCAGAGAATTCTGCTTCTCTGTAGCACCAAGAATACCTTCTCTTTGCTTCAATAAAGGGACTGCTCATATCCGATCATTTTTATACATCTCAGTGCAATGTGGTATCTAATTTATTTTACAAACACGTTCTACTGAGTTTATCTTATTGCTTCGGCGCTCCAAGAGATCTGTAAATATTTTAAGAATCCAGGAGGTCCCAGACAAACAATTCCTTGCAAGGTGCTTTCGTAAAAGAGGATATTGACTTATCTAGTATTTTATTGGCTTTAATTTTTCAATTTTTACTAGATTGGGTAGTTATGTTGGTATTCATTGTGGAGGGAAGTTAATGATGGAGTCGATTATGTTTGTGTTTGTAATCCTGTGCAAAGATTCTGTTGCCTAAAGATTATTCCCTTATAAAATTACCATTAGCTTCATTTAACAGTCTTTTTCTTTGATCAAGCATCAGCTCACGATGTTTTTCTAACAGGCATTTTCATGATTTCCTGAAAGGACCGCAGGGTGGCAGAGTGGTTAAAAACATACCTGCTGGAAACAGTTTATTTCATAGACGAAAACAGACTGGCGCTAGGTGACCCAGGGTAGCTGCTGGTGGTGATTATCTCAGTGGAGCTGAGTGATGCCATCGGCTCGCAGCGATTCTGGCATCTCGCAGCAATGGTGACATAACTGCAATGTGCCGTGCCTGCCGGCTGTGCCCCAGAGAGGTCTGTCAGCCGGAGGAGCCGCTTCGCTGGCGGCTGTTTCTCAGCCACGGGATGTCTCTGTGGGCCGCAGAGCATCACCTAACGACAGGATGTGATGTGGTTAAGGATGGAGACAACACTGAAACCTCTGCTTTGTAGAGTACTGTTTGATAAAGACTGTTTTTCTTTATTAGAAGCCTCATCAATCATAGGGGAGTACGAATCGGTATCTCATGGCAGCAGCAGTTTGGCATCCTGTCAAACTGTTTGCATCTGTTCCTGCCACCAGAACCGCATATCCACAGAGACGTGCGCACTGCATGCTTCCACCCACCACCCACCTCAAACCCTGGCTGTGGTGCTTACTCTAGGGCACAGAAGAGCCAGGTCGCCTAAGGCACAGCGTGCTCCATCATGGGCAGTGTGGAAAGAGCAACAGTCAACAGAAACTCGGGCTGAGAAGCAGGAGCAGGTAGCAAAGGACTAGTAAGGAACAGTGTCTTAGACTGAATCTCAGCTCTTAGGTGTTGCCTCCCAAAGGAGAAGAAAAAATCGCCAGGGTGTTCAGGGCTTGTTACAGTGCAGAGTCAAACCATTGGTTTGACTGACACAGTGGTTTAAGCAAACCTTTTTGATCTTGCAACCAGACATCAGAGTGCATCAACACAGATATAGCTGGGGGACAGCTTAAGAAGCTGGTTTTTAGCACTTAGCTAGTCAGTGTTGTCATCACACTTGCAATGTGGGGTAGAAAGCGGTTCGTTTTTGGCTCTTAGTCACTTTTCCCAGCCGACCTACACCTCCCGGACCATGCACTAAGCTGGGTACTACCAAAGCCTGGACTACAACCTGGGCTACACATGTGATGAAGACGTAGCACAGGCTGAATGAGTTCATAATTGCTATCAGTTAAATACAGAATAAAATAAGGAGAAAGCAAACAAAAAAAAGAACTATTGGGAATACATATGAAATCTTTACAGATTAAAGTTTCAGCTAGTTTTACAGGTGCTTTTGGACAGGTAAATATTTCTGTGATTCTCAAAATTAGAAATTATTGCAAAACTACAGAATATATTAAATAAGAGGGATTAGAAAATATTCCGGGTATAATATTTAAGTAGAGGGACTCGAACAAATGGTATCACTGGCACTGGGTAGTGCAAAATGCTGGTTTAGCAGACCATACCATCAACTTGAGTTATTTGGTCTACTGGTCTGATGTGAATTTCTGATCTTTTATCTTATTGAAGCTGTTTGTTTCCTTAAAATATTTACCTGTTCACAGGAGCAAGCACTAAAACATGTACCCATCTCTCGGTTGTGCTTTAGCCATCAGTCTGCACAGGAATCTTGCTATTCTGTGTGGCGCAGTGAGTGTTTGAACGTTTAATACAAAATGGAAAAAGCTGAGCAAGGGCAGGCTTAGAAAGCCCTTTTCAGATTGTCTCTGCTTTCCTCAGGATCAAAATGCCTTTTTCTCTGCACTTCAGCTCACTATTATAACAATTACCACGTTGGTGATGCATGAAATGTGAGAATCTAAACAGATATGAGTCTCACTCTAGTGCTGAAATGCTGGACAGATTGTGTCAAATTCCTCCTGTTATCTCACCATGGTGGCTTTTGCAGGAACTTGGGTGTTATAATAGAAAAAGAGAAGTTTAAAACATACAATTTTTTTTTTTTTTTTGCTGAAAACTTACTAACTTTTCCTGTGGTTTATCACAAGACTAAAATTAGCTTGGCCAGATGCATTCCGTCCTTTGAATCCCACAAACACTGATTCTTCTGAACAGTTCCTAGCAGACAACTTAAATTGTTCAAACTTAGAGCAGCAAATGAGCAGCAATGAATGCAATCTGTGCACTGCCAAGAATGGGAAACACTATTGTACGAAGCCTGAAAAGAAGAGGGGAGACTGCACAATACCTGGTAGTTCCTCTGGTTCCCCTTGCCAGGCCCCTAGTGCTAAGGAAGTGAACCAGTTGAAACACAAAGACAAGTGATCTCTCTTTGCAAATAAGCATGGGAATATAGAAAAAAAAACCAACACACTAATTTTCCATGAGTGTTGCAAGATCTACTTAAATGAAAGGCCACCTTAAAAGCCAAAAACCTGTTTTGTATTTGTCTTCCTCAGTAAGAGAGGGACCAAGTATTTTTAAATTTGATATTTACATAATGCTGGCTCTTATACAAAAGATGTTAGGAAAAACAAAACTGTTAACCCATCAAACAGCTCCCCTGCTAATGCCATTTCTCCCTCAAGTGCTTCACCATCTTTTGCATGAGGTGATCAATACCTTAATGATTTGTCTGTCATTTTCCTGTTTAAAAAGCTCTAGTCATCACAGCAAGGGACAGACAACCTTATGTGAGACTTAGGAACAATGCTGTAGGAGAAATGAGAAGTGCACATGTGAATATTGGTAATTTTTTTCATGTGAATGGTGCTAAAATAAGCTTGCAGAAAATTAATTAGTGAGACTAAAGAATTAATTTATCAAATCTTAGATAAATTTCTGAAGCTAAAATATAAGCCACAGATACAATATGGAAGAGATATTCTTTTTTCACTATGTAAACATTCAAACGCCACAAAAGCGGCAATTCAGCACACGGGCATTTATTCAGCGAGATAAGAAAGTTTATACAAATTACTAGAATGTTTTCTAAAACGAGTGCTCTGATACAATGTCCCTATTCATGTATGATGTTCCACAGAGCATCCTGAGTGTGGGGATTCAAATGTGTGGCCCAATACCTTACTGCATGCCGGAGAGCCTCCAGTGTCATCAAAAGTCACTGGAAGATGCTTGTTCTCTCCCTCATGCCTGTGGTACCAACCCTCTGCCAGATCTGTGCAGCTCTTCTTACTCTTTCGATGTTGTGGAGGGTGAGTTTTAGTGTCCCAAGGCTCCAGCTCAAAGATCTGCCATGCCATTGGTTGAGGAATGCCTTACTGTTAGCTAGCTACCTTCACCTTCCTTAACTCCAGCCATGCTATGGTAAAATGCAGGTATGTATTCATATCTAAAATAGACATCAACTCCTAAAACTGATCCTCTATAAAACAGAAATAAATCCACTTCCTGGAGGTTACCTCAGAGGGGTGCCTCTCTCTCCTGCTCTCAGGATTTCAGGCTCTGCACGTGCCGTCTCACCTCTTAGAGGAGCATCTTAGTCTTGGTGGCCAGCCTCCCCTGGGAGCAAGGGTCAAGACAATTTAATCTCTTGCTAGACCTTATGGTCTATAGCAGTCTGTACATTAAAATAAACAAGCTACACACATCTAAATGGGTTATTTTATGTAGTTCATCACTGGCTTTTGGCTGAAATGTGACCCTTTGGGGTTCTGTTAATTAACCATTTTTGGGTGACAGCAGGCTTGGAGTGACTGATACCCAATTCCTTCCTCTTAGGCACACTGTAAGAAATTTCAGTGTGAACATGTGGAACAAATTACAAATGGGATATCAGTGCGCAAAGGCAAATGCGGCGTGTGTAATCATTAAATAATTCAGTACGGGAAATTGCACTGGCCTGCATTTTCCAGGTTGCAAAGCTATGCAAGGAAAGACATGTATTTCAGGCTGCAGTGCCACAAGCACCCTGAGTCAAGCTGGTAGCTTGTTATTGCCCAAAGACAGCTTCTTCCCTCTTTTCCTCTCCCTCTTCCTCCTCTTTTGTTCCTGCTGCAAGCTGCCCAGGCCCACGGCTTGGTGCCAGCTCTGGCGCTCGTTGGACCCTACAGCCATCTGCACATCTCTGTTCATTAGCCCAGAAGAAACTCTCCACTTTCTGGTACTCTTCTGCCTGTTTAGTGAATTGAATTGCAGCAAGCAGAGGCCTTAGGAGTGGGAAAACTAGTATGACACACATTGCAGATTGTGCCACCGGAGCCGAGAATGGTGTATCCCCTTTTAGCAGTGGTGAATGGCTGAATCAGCCAAACGCAGGTGATGGAGCCGAGGCTTGCCTAGGAATGGAACGTGGCAACACACAATAACGTTCCCTTGAAATTGTCTTTCCTTCAGTCATGTGATAAAGTGCTTGATAAAAATTACTGTGTAAATTCTTTGTCCTAAAGATAAGGTCAGATGAGATGGTTGTTTCAATTCCCTTTTTGTTTCCAGCTCTGTGAATCTGTACTTTGTATGTTTACAGTATGAGTGGAATTAGAGAGTGTTTGCAAGTATTCAGATTAAATGCATGTCTTCCAAATTTATAGCAAGCGAGCCCAAGCGGCAGTGTTTACAGTCCTAAGGCCATTCCACGTATGAAATGAAGGCAGATTCTCTTTTTCTCCCCGTGCCATCCATGGCTCTCTTAGTGCTCTTTGACACCTGCAAAGGTGCTCATTAAAATGACTATACTGGGTTGAAATAATTTTTATAACAGAGAATTTCCTGAGCTGGATGTGGTGGCTGTCTGCTTAGTAACCCTCTGTATATTTCTTTTCCAAGTACTTGTCCATTTTTTCCTTGACCCCAAGTCCATTCTTTTACATCTGGAACCTCCTTTGGTAGCAAAGTAAATACCACAAGCCTACTATGGGCCATGAAAAGAATCAACTCCTCCCCGTTCTCTGCAGCCTGGTTACTACTAGGTGCACTTGATTCCCTCTTAGCTTTTCTCTTCATTCTGAAATTACCGTCTTGGTCCTGAATGGATGATGATACTGCAAACACTTAAGCATATGCAATTTCCATACGTGCAGGGTATGTGCAGGCAGAAATAAAAGCAACGAGTAGGTGATCAAGGTATATCTTAATGGCATGTGTTTGTAAATGAAAACCATGGTTGGACTACTGCAGAACATGCCTCCAGGACTTCTTTTTAAAAAGGCTGGGGTTTTTTTCCCCATCAGAAATGCTCATGACCTTGCACTTTACTTCCCATTGCCAAGACTAAACGCTGAGAGAAATGCTCCTCTGCCTTCTCAGGAATTCTGCATCCGCTGTCGCCTGGAGACAAAGAGGTGAGGCGGGCAGGGGACCGGCGTCTGAGAGCAAGCCCTGGGGAGCAGGTGGGCAGAAATCGGGAGGGCGGGAGAGCAGCGGCAGTTTTTCGGCGTGCAAATACGGACCAAGAGCTCCTTCTCTGCCCGCTCCCCCCCTCCCCGGAGAGGGTCACTGCCTCGCCAGCGCCGCAGTCCCGCGCCCAGCGGCGCCCACCGCCCGGGCAGCCGGCCCGGCCGCTCCCCTCACCCGTCCTCCCGGCAGCCCCGCCTCGGAGGGAGCCCGCGGGGGACTTTGCACCCGTGGGAAGGGAGCCACGGGAGGGCAGGGGGGCCGCCTTCGGCACCCTCCATCCCCGGCGCGGGCGGGGGGCCGGCCCCTTCCCGCGGGGGCAGGCGGCGGCGCCCCTGCCGTGTGACAGCCGGGGGGGGACGCTGCTGCCTCGGCGAGCCCGGCTGCGGCGGCGGCGGCGGCGGCGGCGGCGGCGGCTGCAGCCATGTGTTTCCCCGCCTGCCCGTGACACAATAACACGGGAAGCGGAGCAAGGGGGGGGGATCCGAGCCTGCCGAGGGGAAAAGTGACCTGCCCCGCTCAGGTGAGCCGAGGCGGCGGGGGGAGGCTGCCGCTGTCCCCCGCCTCCCCCACAAGCCCCGCAGCCGCCGGGGCCGGGCGGAGGCGCCCCTCGGAGGTGCCGGCGGGAGCAGCGCGGCCGGGGGGGCGGCGGGCCCCCGGCCCCCCTCAGCCGGCGGTGCTGTGCCCGCAGGCCGGCGGCGATGGAGGAGGGCATGAGCAGCATGCAGCAGAAGGCGGCGGAGCTGGAGCACATGGCCGAGGTCCTGCTAACCGGCGAGCAGCTCCGGTAAGCGGTGTCTTCCCCTCCCCCCCCCCCCCCCCCCGCTTTGCCGGGGACGCGTACCCGGGGACCGCAGCACCCCCCTGAAGGCGGGAGGGGGACCTGCGGGGCGGAGGACGAGGATCTGTCCCCTCGGGCTCCCGCTCGCACCGGAGCACCTGCCCTGCTCCCAGCGCCTCCCCGGGCTCCGGCCCCGCTCTCCGCAGCGAGGAGGAGGAGGAGGAGGAGGAGGGGCGGGAGGTGGGGGGAGAGATGGCAGCCGGTGCTGCGAGCCAGGTGAGGTAAGTCACCGTCTCGGGGGTCTTCTGCCCCGGGCGCCTTTGCTGCCCTGCGTGGGATAGGAGGTGTCTGGGGAAAAGGCTGCTGGATCCCTAACGGGATCGGGCGACGCAGAGGAAGAGTTGCACCTTTAAAGCTTAAAAAAACCCTCAACCAAACCCCAAACCCCTTAAGCAGTAGCGTTTCACTCAGCGAGAAATAAGCATCGCGCAGGGAAGCGCTCCCGCACAGCCTCCGAGCGGCCCCGGCTCCCGCAGCGGGGCCGGGCAGCGACCCTGCGGAGCTGCTCCTCCTCCCAGGGGCTTGGTTATTTTGCATCAGCTGGTCCCAGCAGATGGAAGGGGATCCCTACTGTCAGCCTCAGCAGTAATTAACAGTGCTGTGTGGCTGTGGCTGGAGTTGTGTGCAGCACAGGAACCGTTAACAAAAATGCCTGACTCAGTTAATTTTTCATTTCTGTGATGTATTTAGTGTGCCATCTGGACCCATACACTACAGAGGGGATAAAGAAATTTTAAGGCTTTCGGTCTGTTGATGGAACATCTTGTGATTCAGGAAGAAAAATCCTATTATTATTGTGTGTTATATGTGTAAGTAGAAGGAGATTGTAAAAATATTTTCCTGGTAGTTTTTGCTTCAATTTTCTTTGAATTTTTTGCTCAAATGCCAGAAAAACACTGCAAAATGGTAGAAATGTTGCTTGATTTGGGAGGCGCCACCATTGCTGCTAGTGCAGACGCTGACATTGTTACTGGTCGCATACACATGCTAAGGACCATTGGCCCCTTGTAATGCACGCCAGTGATACCCAGGTTTGGGGAGTACGCAGGGTTTTTTAGTGGTCTGGCTCTGGTACATACCAGTGTCTGATCCAAGCTTGAGATTCCTCTTCACAGTAGCCTGAAGTGCAATCGAGGGTGACAGGGTGCACTGGCATGTGCATTCTGCGTGGTGGACTTGGTGCCAAGTTGTTCATCCAAGTCCCTGATGAGAATCCTGCTGTTCCTGATTTATCTCACAAGAAGCTGGAGATTCAAAGCTAATATAAAATTTCTCTTAAGATCACATTAAGTCTTTCTATATACCTCATAGTTAAATGTGAAAGCGCAAGCTTTGCAATCTTTCCCTAAGGAGAAAACTGAGGAAACTTCAACAAATCTGGCTCCTAGAATGACCTCATTAGTCTCACAATCAAGGAATACATTTGTCATCTTATTTATTAAGGTAATGAAACATGGTGCTGTTTTTGGGCAGGATGATCTACAGATACAAAATAATTATTCCCCATCCCATGAAGTTATGTATGGACATTCCTTTGCAAATTTGTAGGAAGTGGCTTAGATCTCCTTGGGCTGTCGCTTCATGAACAGCTCAGCCTGCATAATGTCTGGCTAGCGCTGAACAGGGAGATCTGCTCTCCCCCTAACCCTGTTCCTACTCCCCACTCCCGGCTGTGTAGTCCCACCTCCCTCCCTCGTGCCTGCTCGTGTACTTCTTGCACTTCTTGGGAGCAGATCCAATGTGGTGACCCGTTGGGTAGGTTAGACCTGCTGACTGGCAGAACCCACAGAAGATAGGCGGTGGGAATGTGCAGCCAGGAGCGAGAACAGGAGGTGGTGGAGAAAAAGCGAGATCTCCCATTTTGGCAGCAGTGAGCTGTTGGGTCAGCTGGAACCATCTTATGAAACTGCACCCAAAATTGTCTCTCTTCCCCCAGTTTTTTGTTAGCTTTGTTCTGTCTTTCTGTCAGGATACTCTATGCAAAAGGTTAGTTTTCTTCAGTTTTGCAGACAATCAAAGCCACAAAATATGCGATAGAAAACTGGACAGTAGGCAAGTTTTAGCCAACCCTGCATTTAAGGTTTCCCTTTTTCTGTCGAAGGTAAGTGTATAGTTCTAAGACTAAATGAAAACGTGGAGGTTTTGCAGAATCAAAGACAGGCTATCTCAGCAGCCTTTGGGGCAGGCAAGCAGATGATAAAAAACCAGCACACATAGGCGCTCAAGGAAACATACTGTACTCTATTCTTAGTGATGCTTACAAATGCAAGATAAGCCCTCAGCGGGAGTGATGCAGCCAGACAGGTGATTATGTGTGTATTTGGGTGAAAGTGCACACAGCAAGTGTTGCATACTGCAAGATGAACACATAACTTAGGAGTAAAAGTGTAAAATGAAACTGTGAGCATGGTGTTGCTTACACAAAACCAACCAAATGTAGGTATTTAAAGAACTCTTGTAATAGACCAAACAGCGCATGTGTCTAACCTCAGATACTTATGAGAGCTGCTTGATTTAAATTCCTTACTAAGTTCCTATTGCCTGTCTCACCCCAGCCTCACATATTGCCTCATAGCCCCCATTCCTGTGGCCTGTTTATTGCATATCTGTCCCTCTCTGGAAGGGAGCTGCTTGTGCAGTGAGGGCTGAAGTCACCTGAGCAGTGCCTTGGTGAGCCTGGCTTTGCACATTGGCAGTGCCATCGGTGGGATGGAAGCCCTGTGCCCCCTCCCCCTCCCCAAGCAAGTGGATGCTGGCTAGGGGGGGGAGAGGAGGAGGCCAAAGAGTTTTTTCCTTCACCTTGTTACTGTCCCTTGGTTGCTTGTGATCTGTGTTTCTCCTTTGCAAGGTCAGGACCCTCTGCCCCAGTGTGTGCCACGTCTGCTGGCGCGCAGGGAGGTGGCTGCTGGCATGAGCTGGCACTGGGCTTGCACCCGCCAGCTTCGGTCATGAGCAGTTTGTGGGAGATGAGACTGTGACCTAAATCCTGGTCCATAGGTGGTGCAACTTACAGAAAAAGAAACAGGACCTTGAGATATATTTTAGCGAATATGGTAAATTTTTACATCCAGTAGTGTCCTCTGCCTCTAGCCCCAGTAGCTGGCTGAGTGAATACCTAACTAGCTCTTACTTTTGGTTAACAGGAACATATTTTTTCAAGTGAGGACTTCTGAAGTTTGGCTCTTGATGGGCCTTTTAATTATCAAGCTGGCAGCCATGAAACAAAGCAGAAGTTCTCAGCAGCGTGGCCCTTCAGGACAGACCTTTGGCAGCTTCTCGCAGCCATGCAAAAGGCTAGCAAGAGCAAGGCAAGAGCTGGGATGGGCATGATCCAGCTGCAGGCTCTCCAGGCACCGACAGCCCTGCAAGGACAAACTGCTGGGGCTCTGGCTGCCTGACAGCTCCAACCATCCAAAAACTCAGCTCTTCCCTCTGTTCTGCTGCAGTTTCAGAGACCCTGTAGCTGTTCAGTGGTGAGCTCCTTCTTTTGAGGATGGCTGCAACAGAGCAGCCCTTGAAAGGCTCTGTAAGTTACAAGTGATGAGTATGGACCTGTCTCCTGAGGAAACTGTGAGCTGCGCTCTAAAGGATCATAGGGCCTTCAGCTTCCTCAGGACTGGGGGAGCTCTTCAAAGCCTCCATCCTGCTATGGCCCTGCAAACACCTGCCTGGGGGCAGCCCCAGGGAAGAGACTGTCCCCGAGTTCCTCAGTCTTGATGGGTGCGCCTGAAGGAAGGTGTCACAGCCTTAGTGCTTTCGATAGTCATCGCTGGGAGCGCCTAATAATGGGGACGTATAACGGCACTACTGAAGTTGATAAGAGTTTTGTCAGAAGCAGAGCAAATTCCAAGCTTGTTTCCCTCCTGGCCAAAGGCAACAGGTTGTGCCCGTTTCAGCACTGTTTGGCAGAAGGATTAAAGTATCTCTGTCTGGGTTTGAGCATTAACTTAGAGCTGATCTTGCCTCTGGCAACCTAAAGCAGTTTCAATGGGCATGTTTTGATATACAGACTGGCTGCCTGCCTTACGAGTCAGGAGTGTCTGAAATCTTCCTTGCCTGCTAATTGTTTCTTGATGCCAGATTGTCACCAAAATCTGGTATATCTTCCAAGAGTCCCTCATTTCTTGCAGAAAATGTGCCTAGTCATTCAGGGTGTCTTCAGGCTTGAGTTGAACAAACAGCAATATTAAAAGAGCACCTTTTTTTTTTCTTAAATCAGAAATTGCCATTGTATATATGGTGCAGTTCTCTGGAATAGGTGTAACTTCAATGACATTTTATGTCTTTGCAGCCTTTTGGATACCTTTTTATCACCAGCCTTTACAAGAAGCAACAACTTTCCCGATTCACACTTTTGTTAAATAGTTGAGTAAATAATTAGGAAACTTGTTAGACAAGCCAGTGACTTTGATAGAATAGTTCTTATAATTCAGTGTCTTCTTTCTTTCTGCTTAGGGAAATATGAAACATGTTTCTTAGAGGTTTTTCTTTCTTTCAGAAGAGACAAAATGCAAGATACGGTTCAACAGAAACTTGTTTGCCTTTTTATCAGAGTTTGTGTATGAGTTTCATTTTACAAAAGAGGTTTTACATGGTAAACAGCTCTACATTTTGAAGCTGCAACAGAAAAGTAAAACCAGTTTTCACTGGTCTTCCAAAGGTCTCACTTCAGGAAGATTATCACTTTAAGAAAACTTCTTAATATATTAGAGTACATAACTTTCAGTCATTAACTGCTGAAGGATGATAGCACCTACAGGACCTTATTTTTTTTATTTATTCTGAGCAACAAAGAGTCAACCATTTTTGCAGTAGTAGGGTTCAAAAGTTCATTGGCATCCTAAGGTGTAGAGAACCCAGGGCACATAACAATAACAGTTTCTAGAGAAATGTAATCAGGAGAGCCTTAGCACTGATGCATTGCTGTAATATAGAAATACATTAACCATATAGTTACACAATTTATTAAATGCTGTCACTGTGTGTGAAAGTATATTAACGCTCTAGCGACGTACTACTACAGCTGTGTAAGCTTATACAGTAAAAGGAAGGTAAGGATTTAAGATATGGAATTGGCTAGAGGTCGATTCCTCTCAGGTCTTGACTGATCTTCAGATAGTAAACAAACGTATATGCCATTTTTAGAGACAGAATTCATTAAGATGAGATTTTGTATTCTGCCTAAGCCAGTGTAATATTGTACTTCCACCTAAAGGGCTGATGTGCTTTTCCAACCCCAGTACCATGTTCTTGCAACTTGCTTAGTTCTCCAGCAGTGGTTGCCTTTCTCTTAGCCAAAAGCTCCTGAGCGGGCTCAAAACTAACCCTGAAAAATAGTTTTCAGTCATCTTACTTGAGCAGGCTCTTGTCTGCTGACAGGTAGGGGCAGATAGGACACAGGAGATTATACCATCAGGTCTCTGTGAAACAGAGTGCTCCAGAACTCTCTGTCCAAGTAATCTTATTTTCATTAATTTGTTTTCCCAAATCAAGCAACAAAAAAATTGGCAGTCTTCTCTGTGAAGTTCCACCAGAGTAACACACCAATAGGAAAGGTCTCAAAGTGAAGGCTGGTAAAGCTACAAAATGAAGTGCTCTGAAATCAGTAAGTTTTCCACTAACTCTACTCTATCACAACGCTTTCAATTACATATTTTAATTAATATAAATTTATTTTATAAAAAACATGTGTTTCTCAGTTTAATGTTGATTTTTTCTGTAATCTTTGATTCCTGATATACCTTCTCATGTGTTTCAATCTTGCCCATTTGTACTAATTTTAACGATATCAAATCTCATATGTGCATATAAGCATGCATGTATGCACAGATACATACATGTATGTATTTATATATGACGTGATATATGGTATATGTATTTGTGTATATATATATATATGATTCTTGGGCCAGGAGTCTCGGTTTCTCATGTCCTTCAGTAAAATCTGTGGCTAGTTAACATTTCTAGAAATCAGGTTGTAAGGCTTTTGTTTGCTCAGTTCTTTCCTTTAAGCTATGCCTTTTAATAATTCAGTTGTTCCCGTCAGCAGCCTTCCTCAAGCACAACTCGGAGATCAAGTAGTTAACAACGCATGTGCAAATAGCGAGCGCTCTTTTGCTGTGTGCATAAGAAGGTGGATGTTGTATGAGTGGTTTGTACTGTATATTTTATGTATTCCATTCCAGATGGAGTCAATCATTAACTTTTGTCTCAGGTTAACAGAGGTCAGCAGGCAGGCAAAGGAGCCTGGATGTGTGTAGCATGTGCAAGAATATTTTTGATTTATTTTACATTAGAGGAACTTCCCATGAACAGGTAAAGGAAACCATTCTGATACTGATGCTCATGCAGGGAAGGCAGAATAAATGTGCCAAAGGCAATCTAATTTTGCATTTACTACACTACCCCTGCTCCTGTGGGGTCAGCAGCCATGGGCTGGCACCGTGACAGAGAAGTCCTCCTATCTCTTGTCATTATTATTTACTATTTGTGTAGCAATAGCACCTAGGAATTTGAGCTATTTATCAAGTCCCAGCAGGGGTAGGTACTGTATGCTCAGAAGAAAAATAAAGCCTTTGCAACAAAAATCTTGGCTGCAATTGGTAGCAGTTTCTTGCAGCAGTAGTGGGCTCTGGCTGGCGAGGGAGGGTCTGTGTGAAGCCACCCAACTTGGGGAACTGAAGTGGGACCCTTTTGGGATTGGGATTTCTGGCTTGGGAGGTCAGACACCAAGGCCAAGGGTAGCATCCTGAAAGCGGAGAGAAAAATACCACCAAAGTGTGGAGATGTGGAGGTGATACTGTGTGTGCCAGGAGGGATGGGGAGCTCTGGGTACTGTGTTCGTGGAAGGATCCGCTCTTTTCTCCTCCAGTGTCACGTCTGTAGAGTGGAGGACCAGGCTGAAGGCAGGAGGGAAGCCAAACAGCTTTCACCATGGAGTAAATGGACATGGACTAGGGAGGAGTCAGTGCGTCTCATTTTAATTGAGCTATTCCTTATAACTCTACGTTCCAGTACTTTTTGAAGTGTAAAACTTAAAGAGTTTCAGGGATTTCTGTGATGTAAAACTTAAGAAAGTGATATTGTCACAGCATCACAGCAACAAACATTAGTCTCTCCGCAGTCCAGCTAAGTTCCTGACATAGACTTCTTCATCCCCAACACTAAGTGTCCAGGCACTGAGTGTTGCCTTGGGTGGTTGCTCTTGGCTTAGGGTCTGCTCTCAGAAACAGACATTCCCTTCCGAGGCTCTGGGCCCTTCTACCTTTCTTGCCACTTATTCTGCTTTTTATTTTCATAACCCTTGTATTGTGGTTATGTTAACTCTTTTGCCTCTTTCTTCCTGGCAGAGCAGGCTCATGTGAGTCCTTTTGCTAACTGAAAGATACTTTTTTTCCTGTGTTCAAGGCCAGGGTTTGGTTCATGTACCTGGTCCTTGAAGCAAAACTGCATCGAGGCTCTAAAGGTTAATAAAGACAGAAACTGCAAAGCTTCAGGTCATCAGAACCACCGGCACTCATTGAGTGAAGGATGCATGTCACATGTTAGTCATGGGTTGTTGGGTTTTTTTTCTCTTGAGCAAGAGTTACTGTATTGTGAATATGCTTTTTTCCTTGCTGCAGACAGAATAAAACTGATCTCAGAGTTAAAGAAAAATAAAATATTTAAACCTACACTGCCAGGAGGGTTCTATATAGCAGGAGTGGAAGTAAAATAATGTGCAATCTTGCTCCTTTATTTTTTGAAAATGCTTAAGTTCTGAGTTGCATGGAAGCATGGAGAAAGGGAAAAGATAACCCACAGACTGTGTCAGAGGCTCACTCAGGCTTTAGAGAAACCTGTGAAGCCAGAGGAGCCTCCTCAGGCAGTGATCATCAGTAGGTCTGCTTCTATTATATTTATTTCTCTGTTCCTCATCTGAGATCTTCGTCATGGTACAGCTCTGCAGTGATCCAGGTATGCCTGGAGCTAGAGAAGTGGGGAGGGGCTAATAGTTTAGATGGCTACAACTTGGAGTTAGAGCTGCCACTGAAAGCACTGGTCCTCTCTTTCTTGCATCCACATCGACATAGCAGGTGTTTCTGTTTCCTGGTTCCCTCTGTGCTTCCCCTTCTTCTGACTGGCTTAAGCACCTCCGGACCATTGCCAGACGGAGACCTGCCCTGGGGAAGTGATCAGGAGGGCTTTTGGGTGGCTGATATTTGAGTTGGGTCAGTTTTACAAACCGATTTACCACATGACCACATAAAAGCTTTCTCTGAAGAAGTTCGGTGGGGGGAAATGGGTGCTGGCTTACCCCATGTCACTGAACTACGGTTTAAGGCTGTGGTTTTCTGATAACAGCAGATCTAACTGCAGGCTGCTACTGCCCTGCTCGTATTGCATCCCTTGCACTTTGCACTGGTGTTCGTTTGGGATCAGAAGTTCAGGGAACTAAAGCAGCTGAAGCCAAATAAGAAAAATTTAACTTTCTAAACAGTGTCAGCACTGGTGTGCGGGAGCTGGCAGCAACATGTGGTCAAGGACAGAGAGAGAACTGGTGGCAGCAGCCACTGCTGGGCTTGCTTGACCACCCCCTCAGTGCTTAATTTGCCTAAGCTCAACGTGGGTCAAACATTTACTGGATTGCCATTAAAAAAATTCAGACTCCAGTAGAAGACAGACTATAAAAATCATGTTGAAGTTAAATGCCCAGTGCACATGCTGTTACCAGATAGAAACAGAAACTATGTTTGCAATTTGCCTTTCTCTTTCGAGGCTTTTACCTTTACTTCTGCACTCTTGTCAGGGTATTGTGCATGAATAGAGACAAATACTGACATTTCATATGTTTTGAAAGTTGTGCTATGTAATTTATATGACCAGCACATCATAGTGGTACCAATGTGATAGCACTACTTCATAATGCAACCCCTACCTTAATTATCAGCCCTATAATTTTACAGTCTTCATAGTTCGCTTCTTAACAGCCACAATCCAGTAAATGCATTCACATCTCAAAGGTGCATTTATGAATAATTAAAGAATACGGCTGATTGGGCTTGCTAATTCAGAGCAAATATAGAAGCTGTTTTTCACATAACAAGGCTGTAATTCTCCATTTCCGTGCAATTGTGTGGGTGATTACATGGGCTACCACAGCTGTGTTACAGGGATTTGCAGGCAGATGAGAGTTTTCTGGTTTCTGTGGAGAACCAGGGGACAGTAGATCATGCTGTGGGTTTTGCAGAGACTTTGAGCTGATGTATCTAGCTGCTGCTGCAGAAGAGGGCAGCCCAAATGCCCTGGAACAGTGCTGCTGCTACTTGGCTTAGGGCACCTGCGTTGGTATGCGTCTCACCCCATGGTGGGCCGTCCGGGGAGCTCAGCCAGGTTACTGTCGTGTCAAACCAGCACCAATGACAGTGCGAGGCATAAGGTCGGCTGCCCTGGGGTCAGGGGGTGAGGAGCTCCACTGACCCCCTTTTTACTGGGGGACCCCACAGTGAGATTGGCTTCTCATGGAGGCTTCTCATGATGTTAAAGTACAGCTGTGCCAGTCCAGGAACCCCCTCTCACCCCTTTCATCCATTTATCCCCTGCCCAACCTGTTCAGATGTCAAGTTTTTGGTAGAGACCACAGCAATGCTGGACAGGATTTGGGGGACTGCATCCAGACAGCTCTGTGGCCGTTTGGGTGAGGGTGCCTCCTGTGTGTTAAGGCAGCAAGCACAATATGCTCACTTGAAGATTTAAAACCAAATGCAAAACTGGAACTGAATGGCTGGTCAAAGGAAAAGCCGACACCACCTGAGAGACAGTGACAGCAAAGGCGGGAGCTTGAAAGCATGGTAATACTCAGATGTGACAGAAGAGGAGTAGGCAGTGGTAGGAGTCAGGGAGATGGACAATGTTGTTGAGATCAAGAGCTGTGGAAGCTATCTTTCCAAGAGCATTCCAGCTAGATAAGAGCCAGACAAGATGCTATTTGTCAAGGAGAGTGCACAGAAGAAGCCTTGAGGTGTGATATAATAGGGAAGGAGAACTTGAAACAGAACTTGAACTTTTTTTGGGAGAGGTGTAGCTGCCCTGGAGGAGTATTGCACGAGGAATCTGCAGAGACCAGAGTTCTGCTGACGAGCAGCACTAACACTATCATATTTATCCTTTATGGATCTCATATAATCTACCTGGTTTGGAAAGAGTCTCCCACCCCCAGTAACAGCTGCCATCTAGGACAGTGGCTGTTGACTTGGAGTTTTCAAGTTTCATGTGGGTTTGTTTCATGGCTTCTCACACTAAGGGCCATTGCCAAAATGGGTATATTGCCGTAATGTTTGTATTAGTGTTCAGCTGAACTGTTGTACAATCCATTGGCTCTGTGCTTGCACCACTTTCCTGCATATTGGGCCAAATGAGTTTATAGGCAGGAGTTAAAAAGAAGCGTTCATATGTTGTATCTATTGCTCTTCATAATGTTACTCGTGTCTTCAAAGCTTTGGGGCTGCCTAAAGCAAGCCTGTGTATTCCTTTGTGTTTTCCCAAGCCATTCTCAGCTCTGATTTAAGAGGCAAACCAAACGCAAGGCATAATTACAATATGGTTCGTAAAAACAATGATTTTAAATTTAATTCCAATGAATATTGCAGAATATTCATAGGAAGCTGAAGTTGTGACTGCTTGTCTGAGAAATCAGAGTCCAGCACTTATGCTCATCCTCTTTCGGAGGAGAATCTGACAACACATGGCCAACATGCCACTCAAAGTTAGGATTGCAAATAATGGAAATGACTTCTGAAAATATATTATCTAAGCATTATTTATAGCGCTGATTGTCAGCGGTGGAAAAATTCTTTTCATTTTTTTGCAGAAAAGATCCTTCTCTTGATAATCACGCATCCTTTTATGCAGTAGCATATAATTGTATAGCTTAGAATTCAGGGTGATAGAACAGAAAGCTGTTAATTGTTTCCTGATGCTCAGGATGTAATTAACTTATCCTTTCCTCTAGCTGAAATTAATTTATTTTTACTAAGATGCAGAAAGAGTAACTTCTGGCTTAAATTGCTATTTTGCTGCTTGGTCAGTGCAAACAGAGGGAGATTGTGATGTGAAGAAGCCCAAAGTAGGATTATCATGTACAAACCCCAAAAGAGATTGTACAAATACCATTTTGAGAATTATTTGGGGCTAGAAGCTTAAAGGCTTGTCTTGGACAATTAAAGTATTTTAAAACTAGTAGCATTTGGACAAACTCAGACCTTTCAAGTCTTTGGGGAAATGGTAGAAATAGATGAGGTTAAATTAATAAGTAGATCTCTGTGACGAGAAAAATGGCTCCATAATAGGAGCCGTTGGTATCATACTGCTGCTTGTCTAATTAGATGAGGTGATGAAAAGAGGTTCTTAAAAGCACACTGAACAAAAAAATAAAACAAGGTTTATGAAAAGCTTATTATCTCAACCTTAATTTATGCAAAATTATGCAATTGTCTAAAATAGACAGCAAAAAGGTGTCTTCGTACAAGAAATGCATTGACACACTGGAGCAAGCCCCAGGGAGGGCTGGCTGGCTGGGTGGGGGTGGGCTGGCGCATATAATGTACAAAGAGATGCTGAGGGCTGGGTCTGCTCAGCTGAGAACAGAGAAGGCTCAGGGGGATCTTACTGCTGTCCGTAACTACTTAAATGAGACAGTGTAGGGAAGTGGGGAGAGAGCCTTCTCCAAGGTGCATAGGGATAGGACAAGAGGCAGTCGGCAAAATTTGCAAGGGAATTTCTATTTAGGTATTTGAAAAGAATTCTTCACCATGATGGTAAGTAAAAAATTGGAGTAGGGGCCCAGAGAAGCTCGGAGATACTAAAATCTTGCCTGGACACAACCCTGAGCAACTTGTGCTAACTGGACATGCTTTCAGTATAGGTTGGACCATATGACCTCCAGAGGTCTCTTCCAACCTGAATTACTCTATATTTCATGAAGGCATAGTGTGACGCCTTCTTTAAACTGTGCTGGCTGGTATTATCAGCATTTTGTTACTGGCTGGTAACAAGAGATTATTATCCACTCAGTTGCACTGGTGGGAGGGCTTCTGAGAATACTTCCTAACCTACTTCAGTGCCAAATGGGTTGGTTTGTACAACGCATGCCGTGGTTGACAGTACCACTCTGTTCACGTTGTCCAGCTTTTCAAGCAAATTTAAGGATGAGAAATGTATCCATTTCCAAATGAATGCCCCAAAACTTTTGAAATCTCTCAGTTTCAACTGAGATTTTGATGAGGATGTGAAGATGACAGACTGGTTCCCTTGACCACACTGTCTTAAATCAGGCTAGGATTTTACCCCAGATCACGAGATGCCAACATCACAGCTCTTCCCACCCCCAGGACTGCTTTTCAGGTTGTCTGTAGAAACCTGTAGTTCTGTAGATCCATTTCTTAAGAACTTGGGAGACACAAACCAAAGTGCACATACTTAGGACATACTGTTCTTATATCAGTCCTTGAAGGAGGAGAATAGAGAAAAGGTTGGGGGCAGTGTACAAAGTGTACAGTGTACATGCTGGAAGGTCAGTAGAGCACGTTAGTGCCAGAAATCCTGCTGGCTATGCCATGTTGGCAGTACAAGAGGAACAGTAATCTCAGGGCAAAGCACCTGCTCCTCCGTTCTCACTGCCTGCACAGCTATACAACAAGTGGATCGAGCACTCTCAGATCCTCTCACACTGAGCACAAAGGGAGTTTATTTGTGTGTATAAATTCCTGGTTTTCCGTACTTTGCTTGTGGAGAGTGGATTTTCAGTCTGGCGTTGTGGGAAGAAGGTGTTGGAACTCTTAGCACTTTCTTCCATTGGAAGGGCATGACTTATCCGATAATTCATTTGGAAGGTAATGAGATATATTCCCTTGCCTTTACAGATAGGATCAAAGACATGATTAAATCAGGCATGTGCCCAACCATTATCCCACCTTTTTAAAAATAATAATATTTCTTTCAACACACACAAAGCAATGAGATTTGTTGCTTTCTCTGTGTGCCGCTGTGCTTTATCACAGTGCTGAAAGGCCTACATCCTTTAAAAAGATTTCATAATGGGAAAATCCAATCATTTTAGGTTGCTATAAAGTGGTTGTTTTTCCAAGTGCTATACTTTGGGCCTACTGTAATGAATCAAACAGTGGTGGTTGAAAGATAATTGCTCTCATTCACTTTGTTTGGCTACAGCGCTGCTAGAGCTGCTCCAAACTAGTATATTAAGGATTTCATATGACTTTTTTTGGCTAAATCTGTAAATCAACACCAGCTGAAACAGTGTATCCTACATAATTTCACATGAAATATGTTTGTACTCTGTGTTGATTTCTTTTCTGATGAATACGGAACATCTGAGTTTATATGAGGCCAGTAACAACAGTACTCTTGGGAAACACATTACTGGGGCAAAGGAGGAAGGAAAAAGGATTGCACAAACTGTTTAGGAGATGCACAATTAACATGGAGAGAAAAATTTATTTAAACATATAGTGGCTAAGGAAAAGTTCCAGTGGGCTGGAAATTGTGACCATTTGTTTATAAGCTGAAGGCTGCGTACAGCATGTCTTTTCATGTAAAATATCAGCATTCCACCTCAGAAAACGATAGACCTGTGGAAGAAGGCACAGAGAAGTGTTGGCCACTTGATCAATGATTTAATGTCTTCAGTGGCCACAAACCTTTTGCAGTTTCAGCAGTTCATATATGCACAGCCTACTTACACGTGGACTGAAATCTTGTATAGTTCAGCATTCAGAAAGCTCATTGTAGTTATGTTCAGATTAAGACACCTGATTGGCGCTGCGTGTATTGTGCTTTGATAGCAAGGGTTAGTAATGGACTCAGCCTTGGCAGGCTCTTTAGCATGCCGCCATGTGTCTCAGTAGCTACATCGAGAAGTACCCATGGTCCATTTGCCCAACTGTGGCTGTTGACACCGCAACAAGCTGAGGAGCAACCAGGCTTCTACAGATCCTGCCTTTCTTCAGGACAGGTGATGCCAAGCCTCATCTTGAGTAAATTAATTGGATTTAGGATTAACACACAGTGTTGGGCCATTTACACTGACGAGAGGTGAACAACTGAGTCTCTGTAAAGGCACAGTGCAGCCCTGACCTCTCACCTCCTCTTGTCCTTTTGCCCATCTGAAGCCTATCCCTAACTGTCTGTACAACATGTGCTTTGGATTCAAGTTCAGGCCTGACCCACAGTTTAGAGCATGTTGTAAACATAACCATACTGTTGTAATCTAAGTCTACCAGCATTCAACTGAGGCTGATAGCATATGTAGAGCTGATGCCGTTACTTGGTGAATAAGGATCAGGGTGCATGTTCTGAGTTATTAAAATAGTAGGAAGTCACAGTTTTAATTTATTGTTGGAGCACATAAATACCTGTTTGCTGAGCTTTCTGCATGTGTAGAGAGAGAATTTTGCCCGGAACGAGAAGAGGCAAACACATGGCCCAGCAATGGGAGCAAGCTGTTCAGCAGAGCAGCAGAACTTCTCTGGGTTCCTTATTGATTTATTAATTATTTTAAAGGAAAATTTCAATTTACTGTTAAAAGCAAAGAAAGAACGCTTCTGTAATATTTATCTTTTCAAACCTCATCTACTTATGAACATTTAACAAGGTCTAATCAAACTAGACAAGATCCTTGATAGCATCCTGACAGAAGGAACTATTCACAAAGAGTGGCTATGCAGCAGCTGTGTATCTCTCTATACCATATATCAGATGTAGAAAAATGCTGAGCTCATCCAAAGAAACAATCTCCAGGCTAGATTTTTGCAAAAGTAAACGCCTTCAAATAGAATTAGTCTTTAACTAGGATTTTTATTAATACATTTTCCTTAATAATAAAGTTCTTTATTAGCCTGCCAGAATTTAGGCAGTGAGTAACATCATGTCGCTAAGTAATCCCTGTAAAATTGTGTTCCATCGTTCTTCACTTTACATGTTTGTATGACCTAGATAAAGAAAGAGATTTAAAGCGGATAGGATGGTTCTTTATCATTAAAGCATTTGTGTCAAAGAGCAATCCTTTCTATGTTTAAAAAATGAATACAGTAGTGGTATGTTGTGGAATTGTTGAGTACAATCATTGTTACCATTTGGCATAGATGTGTTTGGAACTCATCCAGTGTAGTTGGGGCAATCAATAGCTTTTCGAGACATTTTTCATTTTTTCTCTGTAGATGGTGATTCATTTCTTCATCTTTTTCATTTGGCACTCACAGTGAAACCTTATTGGATGTTACAGGTTTCTCTTTAAGAAAAACATATAGAAATGAGCAGAATGTTAATTAGGATTATAGTGATTCGTTGCCTCCAGCTGGCTGCGAAGGTCATACTGGCTTATATTTTACACTCAGAGCAATGTTTTTCTTAAGCAAACATGACAACTTAAGGGAACTGAAAAAGGCTGTAACAGGAGTCTATTTAGGCTTCTATCCTGTTTTGATGTATTTACTTTAATGATTACATACTCTATATTATTTCAATAAATATTTTTTTTTAGAAATCCTGTGCCACTATATAAAATTAGACAAATTCCAGGCTTAAAAAGACCAGGGTGACTATGACTATATATAGTCAGGTTCTTTGTCGTAGCTTCAGAAGACCTCAGATGAGGGGCTGGAGGTTCCTGCAAACATTGGGTGTCAGTGGGACGAGTGGGTGTTGCACATGGAGGCAGGAAAGCCGACTGAGTACAGACCTGTAGAGGCTTCACCCAAGGGTAAAATGGAGAGTTGGGCCATGGCAGAAGGATCCTCTGCCATTGCAGCTCTTCCCAGCTTCTATGCTTTGATTTAGCAAGGAAGCAGACCAGACCCTTGGCTTCTATGCATGCTGCTAGCCAGCTGATGGGGTTTCCTCACAACAGATCCCCAGCCATTTTCTGACACCGTTGTATGTCATAAAGGTCACAGTATTTCCCTCAGATGTTGGAGGAAACCTTGTCTCTAGTTAGGTGTTGACCGTATGATAATGACAGGCCGGTTAAATGTCCATCCTTCCAGTCAGCCACGTAAGGACTATTGCATGCTTGCACAGTAAAAATGAAAAACAAATAATACCCTGTTGCAAAAGCAAGGAAGCATGCTCACAAATACAGAAGTCTCTTGTGATACTTAACAGCTCCTGTGCTTTGGCAGGCACATGAAGAATGCCTGTATATCTGCATACCCACTTTTAATAAAAGCCTTAGTATAAACTGCAAATGTCTTAATACAGGCAGTACATTAACTTTTTTGCAGCTGACATGAAACTGGACTTTAGAAAGGCTGTGAGTCCTGGTACAGTGCATTCAAAGGCCAGCCTCTGATATTCTTCTTCCCTGTAGCATTCCCAAGGTTGTTCATAGGTATGAGTGTGAATCATGTCATTATAAAACACAGAACTGGAAGCTCTTTTGCAGAATATTATAACACATAATCCTTCGGTATATTTATTGCAGTTCTCTAAAAGTTATTTAAGTTCTTGCTTCAAGTAACAGTTAAAAAATTTTGCGCCAAAACTTTGTCTAATTTTTACCTTAGGATCCCTCAGCTTCACTTAAATAGCTTTTCTTGCACTATGCTTTTAACTCACCTGAAAGATTGTAGACAACAATTCTGTTCCTTTCACTTTTTGTTTAGATAAGGCTAGATTCCCAGGCCAGTATATTTTTCTCTCTGCTCCTGAGACTAGCTCATCTTTCCTCATATCAGAGTAGAGCTGCTTCATTGCGTCTCTTTGAGCTTATCATTCTTGAATGAGGATGGCATGAAAAATACACAATATTTAGATGATCTCCTGTAGTATCATATACAGTGTCAGGAACAACTGGACTTCCCATCATTTCTGGAAACATCTCAGTTAGTGCAAGCTAAAATTGCCTTTGGTTTTTGTATGGTCTCAGCCTGTTGATAGCCTGTAGTCAGTGAAAGTTTAGCTACTGCATATTCAGCAGTTTCTTACTCTCTGTTGCTTTCAGCCTCCGAGTTCTCAGTTTTCAGCAGGGCATTTTGTTGTTAGTGCACAGCCTTGTATTTTACAGTCTTACCTGTTCCTCCGTTTCTATTTTTGCACTGTGAAGGTCATCCACTAACAATTTAATGACCTCTAGGTGATCCAGTCAAATGGATCATTACTTTCAGTGTTTAAAAATTTGCATCAGTTCCAATTTTATTTTATAGTTTAGTGGTCAACCACTGGAATTCAGCAGACTTCTGGAAGACAGTGGGAAGAACTCCCTTGAATTATGTCTTCTGTCAGGGTAACATCCTGCATGTTGTGGTATTGACAGCCATAGGAGATTAAAAAAAAGCATGAATCAGTGCCAAAATATGGTAAGATTATTTTTTTTATTTAAATAAATTCAATACAGAGTGCCTTTTCTAGTCAGTGTTTTTTCACTTACTGCTTTCACAGCTTCCTTAAAATAAAAATAAAGCCCAGTAATGCAGTTATACCAAGCATGAAAAAAGGGAAGCTATTCATTTAAAAAGAGAAAAGATAAACAAGTGTGATGGTTTTAATATAACATACTGTACATTGAAAGAGTATTGCATCTATGCTCCTTTTAAGATGAACCTATGTATTTTTTGGAAGTGAGTAAAAGGTCTTGAATCATAGCCTCAATATAAAACTGGGTTTGTTAACAATAGTACATAGCACTTATTACTCATTTTATTACCTGTCAGATACTGGCTATCTGTGCTTAATGACAGTCATGATTACACAGCACAGTAATTGGTTCAGAGTTTTGTTTAGAGGTGGAAAACAATTGCTAAAAGCAATTGAGATATTACTGCAGTATGGCATTATTAATGATGAAGGCAGATTTTATTTTTCTTGATTTCAGGAGGGTTGCCAAGGACCGCTGACAGGAGTGCAAACAGTTGCTGTCCCTCTGAGGAGCATAAAATATCAGGGAGAAGATGTCCTGCAGGTCCGGAGTGCTCAGGCTGAGATCAGCCATACCTGGAAGGACTTTGAGATCAGGGTTTACCCAAAGCCATAAAACATCTCAGCAAAACTATTTGTCAGTCGTTGACAGGGTGGGAGAAATATCACAACTGCACTTGAGATAAGGCACTTGGCTAATTTCAGTTCTCCCATGGATTTCTTGGGTTACCTCTGGCAGATAGCGACACCTTTTACTGTTCGCAGTGCAAACCTGTGCAGTACTGTGGTGCTTTCCGGGTGTTATGGATCTGCCCTTCCCCAGATGCACTGGGAGGTGGGTGGGTGGAAAGACCTCCATGTTTCTCAGGAGCACTGAAACTCGCTGCATGCAGTAAGGGTAGCAAGGTCATACTCAGCTTTTCCCTCTGCATAAGTGTAAAAGAGATGTCAGCCTTGGTGCAAAAGGGACCTCAGCCTGCAGCTTTTTTGTGCATCCAAGAGAGTGGTTGTCATGCAGCAGGGCTTTCTGGCACCCTCAGCCCCTTGCGTCCTTGGTGCAGCCCCTCTTCTTGACTCCAGTGACACAGACCTGTAGTCCAGCATCCTATTCACCAGTTCCCAGTCTGTCTCTCTAGGTTCCTGAATGGCAGAGCTAGGAGGAATGGCTGTAGCAGCAGGGCTTGGGTGGTGTGACTGTGTTCGCCCTGTTTAGCATTTCAGAGGAACATTCACCACTCCCAGCCGTGTTACTGAGATAACAGATCTGTGTTCCCAGACACAAATTTCGTTGATTTTCCCTGGCCTCCCATAAGGCCTACACTGCTCCTTCCACAGTTTTCTATCCATAAAATACTTCCTTTAGTGAGAGTGATTTTCAGCATAAGTCCATGAGAGTTGGCGGGCTTTTGGTTACTGTGTTGATCCAGTCAAGGGATATCTGTAACAACAGTTGTCCTATTGTTTCTGATCTTTGACATTTTGGTGGTTTATGGTAGAAGTCTTCAGTTTAGATTTGGGAAGACATCCTCAAGAAAATTAGTCCCCAGAGTACTGGTTTAGTAAGCCTAAGAATATCCTTGCTATGGAGACACAGAAAAATAATGTGACTAAAACCGAGTTTATAGAATGTCCTGAGTTGGAAGGAGCCACAAGGATCATCAAGTCCAACCTCTGTCCCTGCACAGGACAACCCCAAATTCACACCATATCCCTGAGGGCGTTGTCCTTAGGCTTGGTGCAGTGACTGCCTCCCTGGGGAGCCTGTTCCAGGGCTCCACCACCCTCTGGGTGAAGAACCTTTTCCTAAGATCCAACCTAACCCTCCCCTGGCACATCTTCCTGCCATTCCCTCGGGTCCTGTCATCGGTCACCAGAGAGAAGAGATCAGCGCCTGGCCTTCCTCCCCCCCTTGGGAGGAAGCTGCAGACGGCGATGAGGGCTGCCCTCAGCCTCCTCTTCTCCAGGCTGAACAAACCACGTGACTTTAGCAGCTCCTTGTACGGTTTCTGTTGATGGACATAAGCAAAGATGGCTTGTTCTTCAGTCAAAAGTACATCGGTTCTTTTGGGGATCCACGTAGTAGTATCACATAGATCTTGACCTGCATGCATTTGTCCCTGTGCGCATCCCAGCTCATCCATACATGAGTGAGAAGCACAGTTATATTTGACTTCCTTATAGAGGAGGAGAACTGTGAGTTCCTGAGTTCTGACAGCTTCAGCCCAGAAAGCAAGCAGCCAGAGCGAGACAGGCAGACTTCCACTTTCCTTATGACTAGGGGCAGGTAAGATAATAACTTGCCTGCATTTTGTGTTTTTGCTTTGTAAAACCTGGTTTTGTGCTTTCCAGCGAGACAGAAGCTCTCAAGGTTCAAGGGTGCAGGCAGTTGGAAGTATTATTCATGTTTGTACACATTTTGATTAAAAGTGTAATGAAAGTCAAATGGCTTGGCAGGCGGGGAGATTAGCCACTTCACAGCTTCCCGTGGACACGAGTAGCAAGTGTCATTAGACTTGTAACCTTGCAATATACTGACTTTTCCTGCTTCTTGAAAAAGAGAGGTGAACAAATGTTGCTCTGATTTGGTGACACTGTTACGCTACCCTCACACGTGGGTATATCACAGCCCAAAGAGAAAAGTGGAGGGGAGTCAGCAGTCCACTGAACACGTTCCTTTCCCTTACAGAGTCAAACCCTAGAAAAATGCCAACATAAACATTCCAAAACTTGATATAAAAGTTGCCTAAAGATCCTAGTCACTGTTCTACCAGATCAACAACATTATACTGTTTTGTTTTAAATGAAGACCACATACAGGCTCAGATGATACACCTTTGAGGTTTAAAAATCCAAACTTTGGTTTTGCAAGTGGTATCTAATTTTATGACACATCAATACAAGCACACAGAACTAACTTCCTCTGCAGTCTAGAGTACTCATGAGGGAGGCTGTGGGTCTGAATTTCTGGCATGAAACTGTGGGCTGGAAAAGTGTCTCCAAGAGACATCATTTTGATTTCATCCTAGACCCTGAGCCATGCCTGTGTGTGTTCTCCAGAGCTTGCTTTGACCCCTGCAGTGTTAGTAAGGTGTTATGAGCTTTGGGGATGTCCCTGTGCATGCTCGGTTGTGGGCTCAGTGACCTTATTACTTTCTGAATTTATAAAGAAGTACTTCATAAGAGGCAACCCCAATGTTTTATTTAAAGCCACAGGGGCACTGGTGAACCATCACTTCTTTGGAAGCTTTAGGCTTTCCTCCTTAGCACACCAAGAGATGATTTGTCTGAAATCTCTCTGTCTGGCTCTGTGTTCTGGCATCTCCTCATGTTGACTACATGGATGTAGGCAAAAAAGTGGAGATAAACACAGTGGCAAGAACTGAAATCAGGAGCTGCTTTGAAGACACCCTTTCTCCCTGTTTCAGATGGTAGAATTCCTTCTCTGCCACAGCTACCAATACAGAAATATCTTAATCCTATTTCCAGTATGACCCCATGTTTTAAAGGGTATTTTAGCTCCTGTGAATATCAAGTAACAGAACTAAGTGATTGCAGAGCTGAAGTATAAATAGGAAGAGGAACAGGCAGCAGCAAACCACTGACACTTCAGCTGAGACTTGGCAAGCCCAGCTGGAAATGCTTGTCCCAACGATACACATCGCATTTGCAGAGCACCTTCACGATCGCCTCTGTGTGCAAAGTTTATATCATCACTGACCTATTTTAATTTTTTTGCTGACGGTGCAGAGGCAAAAGTTTAGCATAAAGAACATTTTATGTAGTTCTGTATTTTCCTGGGTGTGTGTGTATACACAAACGCTGCCATATGCTCACTTATTTTATAATGAATGGGGTTTGCAGCTGACCTGTGAGTTTTAACTTTCAGTGGGAATTATGCTTCTAAGTTACTGGGACACTTTGGAAGATGCCATGTTTTAGTAAGATGCCTGTATGTCGTGCTGTAGACAGGTCATACGCTTACGCTCAGAAAAACACTAAACTTTGTGACCTCTGAAAAGGCACAAAACTTCTGTTTCCAACAGAAAGGGGCAATTCTACCTGCCAGTGGAGCACTTATGATGTCCCTTGAGAAGAGGTGTGGAAAACCCCTGCTCTTTAGCCACCATGAATTGTCCTCATCTTTGGCAAGATTTTTTTTTCTGTCCATATATTTTTGTCACAAGGGATGTTGTGACTTGCCTTACTTGGAAGTAAGTAAATCCTTTTCTGACAGAAGTTCCAAATATATAAAACTTGTGAATGAACTTGAAGATGGTAGAAACCACCTGCAATGCTTCTCCTCTCTGCGTATCAGTGTTAATTTTCAGGGATCTAATATGGTTTTGTTCAAAGTTTACCTTAAGGTCATAAAACTGTAGTAGTTCGATGCGTGCTGACTGGCAGTGCTTGAGCTGGGATAGTCCCTGAAACCGAGGGCATATACTGAAGTGAGGTGTAATGCAGCAGTAACCCATGAGCATGCTGCAACTCATCAGTGGCGGTTGAGCACTCTGGGGCAGGATGTGCTTCGTGCCATGACTAATTACAGCATCAGTGCATGTTGTTCGGTAATTAGTAAGTTCTGCTAAGAATCTCCATTGTAAATGGTGTCTTCACTGGCGTTTTGTTCTTCCATTAAAAAAAAGTCATTCTATAATGATGTATTCTGTGATATATATGATATATATGCATTCATTAGCATGTATGATATATATGCATATATGTAATGGTATTATATATATAATGGTCTATGATATATACAAATATATCATAGATAATCCAAATTATAGATATTGTTTGTATATATATTTGTATATATCATACACATACAAATATGTATGCACATATATATGCACACATACATCGTATATATGTGCATATCTGTGTGTATGATTGCGTCAGGAAGGAATGTCACTACCTAAAAAAAAGTGAATGATTGGAGCACAAGATGAAAGCCTTCATACCACGTTGTCTATCAAGTTTCAGGAACCAACCTGTTCTCTGCACAGTTTTACTGAGCCTTGCTGGGATAAACATAGGGACTATATGGGATGTACTAGGGAATGGTAGGTGAATTATCCAGAAAATTACTGAGAAGAGCAGGAGGCTTTTTGTCTTTTCATCATAGAAATCCAGACTGGATGGTGTTCTGCAAGATCTATGTTAGCCAAACACAAACTACTAGACTTAATAGAAGGGAATAGTGTGGTCCAGTTAGTGACATCATTACTGTCTTTAGCCAGCATGCTGGCCTTTTCTGGGGCTTAAAAGGAAAGCTAGACTCTTGCGCAGGCACTGCCTTTGCAAAATCCTTACCCATTGGTTCAGAAAAAGATGCGAGAAACTTCAAAGCGCATAATTTCCCTGGTGGAAAACAATGCAAGTTTCATGCAGCTGTGAGAGTGATTTCTTCCCAAGTTAGTGCCTGATTCTTCATTTCTAGGTGAAGATTTAGATTTTTCCGTTATCATGACTTTTCTGCAGTTGGCAAAGAAAATACCTAATGGGCTCTTGAAAAAATCACATTCCTTAATAACTCTGAAGGCATTTACTGCAAAACAGGAGCAGAGTGTTCTGGGTTAGCCTGGTCCATGCTACGCAGCGGGACGGCACTTCTGTTTGGACCAAGACCTCCTATATATTGTTGATTAGGAGCAACTCCTGTTCAGACAAGCCCCCAGGAAAACTGTCCTGGCACGCATGCATGCAAATACAGTCTTTATTTGTTGTAAGCATGAATAAGAGCCATGGATATCAATCTGTAAATATTAAAGGGTTGCATATGCCTGTTACAGTTCACAGGCAATTGCTCAAATGCTTTAGTTCTCACATTGTTTTCTGCAGGCAGGGGACACCAGCCCCAAGTGCCAGATTTGGCAGGTAATCTTGAATAATATATGGAATTACATATGGGTGATGTACTGGCATACACAAGATTGTTTCCTGGTGTTAAGCTCTTACCTTGTAGAAAGAGGGACAACTTTTCAAAGGCTTGTTGAATCAAGGTGTCCCCCCATCACCCCTTGTTGTTTGCCCTCTCTCTTCTCTCCCTTGTCCCCTCAGACTGGTCAGGGTTTGTCAGTGAGCTAATTCATCTGCTCAGCTCTTGAGAAAAAAGTTCTTCTAGTGAGAGAAGTGTGACTGGTGTCAAGTTAGGTCTTTTCTAGTCATCATGCAGACTAGCTGATGAAAAGTGATTAACATCACTTGAAGGGAAAGCGTCAAGGTTTTTTGGTGAGAAGCCTATTTCCCAATGCTGAGGGAGAAAGAATTTACCACTTCACTTGAGTCTTGGTTCCAGTGTATCATTACATTCACCGCTACATTTTTTCCCTTTTTATCCCATTTGATTTGTCTCCTGATAAATATTTCTGAACACAGACACATTTTTAGAATTCCTGCCTAAACTTTTGATTTGCATACTGCAATATATGCTCAATAACTTTACCCGAGCCTTTCATATTTGTAGTTTACACTAGGTACAATTTCAATTTATCGAGCTACTTCTCATCCATACATTTGATTTTTAGCAGGATTGTAGAGGTGAGGGAGCTCTGACAGAGAGAACAGCATATACCACCAGGGGGAAAATCTGAATTCCCTTACTATTCTTTATTCCAAATAAATTAGTCTGAACATAACTCAGTATGGATACAATTGCTACAGACACTTCCATTTGGTTCCCACTTCCATTTGGAAATTGTGGATCAATTTGGTTTTTCAGGTTTCTTGAAGCTTATGTGGTCGTGCTCTGTTTGACTTAACGATTTTGTAACCTCTTAGCAAATGTGGATCCACTTTAGCAAGTGGGTGGAGATAATTAAGATAATGAAATTTCTATGAGTTTTATGAATATAGGCAAAAAAGTATATATAGAGACCCTATAAATACTGAGTGAGAAAAAAGGTGGTAGAGGGAACTCGTGTCTTTTGACATGACAGAGAACTTGAAATATTTATAAACCCACCAACTGCAGGAAAGCCTTCAGTCAGAAATTAATACATAAATACTAATTTCGGGGCTCTTGGCTACTGGCTTGTGTGAGGAATGCTGGACCAGTGCTGGCACACTCCTCCGCGACATGTGGATGAAGAATAACACAGAACGGGGTTTCCCTCTTGTACAAGATGAACTCCATCCATTTAGGCTTACACTGATGACTGAAAGCTGGGTCAAGCCATCTGCGTATGTATTATATGCCCTTCCCCTAGTTTTGTTCTTGCAGATTATTGTGCGACATGAGACTGGATGAACATTAACAGAACCTGGAATATATTTTAAATGCAAAGCTCTATCAGACATACTGATAATTGCATGTTCTATAATTAAAACTGTGTAGGCTTTCCTTTCTAAGTATGGCAACAGCTGCTAGAGCACATCTGGAAACTATGCTTTAAGCAAAGGTATTTTAGCTCAGAGAATTTCACAATGCATGGGATATTTACCAGCACTTCCTTCCAGAATTCTAATCTGATTTATCAGTATTTGTAATATAAAAGTCTTGATTTCTTTATGATGTTTGCAAAGCTGGTTTTGAATTCATATCACAGATTGGCCTTTCCAGTGTAGTTCAAGGCTAAATGCTGCAAAACAAAAACATTACTTTGCTACTATTTTTAGGTAGAAGCCTATGTAAGCCTTGTCTAATGCCCTAATAATATTTTCTTCACTGATTTCATCCAAATACTTTCCCTTTCTTTGAGTCTAAAGAGAACTAATTGTTTCGAACTGCGATCACATTGAGAGGAAAAGGGGTTGGACTCCTGCTCTGTGCTTCTTGAGGCTCATGCTAACACTCTTCTGCGCTATCTCCCTCTCTAGAAAACAGAGATAGTTGTACCCCCTACAATTATTATAGCATCAGTCAGAATTTCTCTGAAGTCAGTGAGAGTGTTCACAAGGTAGGATCACAGCCATTTGGAAATGAATGGCAATATTTCTGTTTGTGATAGGGGCGCCAGTGTTGTGGTTTCTATGCTTTCTTCAGAACTGTTGAGTAGACATGGCACTACAAAAACAGAATTGTTAAAATTATTAATTAAAATGGAAACAAGAAAGCAGAAAACTTTAAAAAACCTCTATCCATTAATTCATTGATAATGTTACACATTTTGTTTATTTGGGAAAAAATGACTAAAAGTAAAGATGCAAAACCCCAGAACGTTTACTACAAGGTAACACTCTCACAAGGACCTTGCTTTATGACCCAAGTGTCTCAAAACCAGCCAAACAACGTGCTTTTAAGATGATGGGGGAGATTTTGTAGATAGATAGCATTTACCAACAGTTTCCCAAGTGAGAAATCAGTTCTCCTTTATTTGGAGTAGGAGGCAACTTTCTAGTGCTTTGCGCCAGAATTCTAAATCATAAATGCTATGCTTGTTGTGCAGCTGGAGGCAAAATGTGGTTACCCAACCAAGGAAGAAATGACAGCTAAAAAAATGAATAAGATTAAAAAAAAAGTCTACGGCAGTGATACCACAAAATAAGAGAGTAACATGGAAAGTATTAGTGGTAATGTGGGAAAATTAATTCCAAATTATTGGCAGTTTAATTGACCTACAGGAAGTATTTTATTGGGCTTAGTATGCTGTGCTGTTCTTCATTTTTTAATCTTTTCCACTGGGCAGAGAACCAGTTTTTCCAAGTATGGCATTTAAAGTTGTAACAAGTGGTTGCTGTGGATTGCCTGGCGTCAGACGCCAGCACTGGACGTGTGACCAAGTGTCTTCCTCTTCCATCCAACACCCGCAAAGCCTGTCCTGTGAGCAGGACTCTTGTCCACTCTTGTCCTAGTCTTGGTAGTTACAGAGAGTCTTCGCAAATAATATTCACAAGGTGACTTGACCCCCAGGCTCCGACTGCATGAAGAAAAGGTCATTAAAGATCGGCGGCACCACCTCAAGACATACCCGAACTGCTTCGTTGCCAAAGAGCTGATCGACTGGCTGATTGACCATAAAGAGGCCTCCGACCGAGAGACAGCAATTAAACTGGTGCAGAAATTGTTGGATCACAGCATTATCCACCATGGTAAGTGCAATATCAGCTGCTAAAAAATTCTAAGCTAAATTTTATTGAGTGCTGTGAAACGAAAGGAAATCCCACTCTTGCTCTTCAACCAAGTATAGGACAGGTAGGATCCCTTCCCTACCAGAAAGGGAGCATCTCCATTGAACCGTGCTGCTCCGCAAGGTCCCTGTGTCCTGAGGGACATGGAGAGCCTGAAGAGGTGTGGAGTGATGGTCCCCATGTCAGTACAGGAGGGAGGTTACTGGAGACTGTGCTGCTGCTTCTCTGCCTCCAGAGCAGCCCCAGCTGGATCCTGTCCCCTCTCTCCCGACTGCCCTCACCTCCCTGCTCCCCAGAGCACAGTTTTCCAGCTGAAAAACCCATCTGAAAAATCAGCCGGCAAAAAAAGATCATTTTTCTCACGTGGATTAGTTCTGGCCCCGTCCCTCACACCAGCTGCACAAACATTAGCGCTGGTACAGCTGCAAGAAAGTTAGTGGTCCAACTGTGCCCTGATTAATTTTCTCCTAAACTTGTTGTCTGTTTGAGATTTGTTCCTTTCAGCTTCTTGAATAACAATTTACACTGATGAAAAGGAGCCTTCCAATTCAGTGGTAGCATTTAGTTGCATTTTGATGCACAAAAGGCTAGGAAGCACACAAACAAAGAAGATCTAAGGCCTTGATTTCAAGCGTATAGTATTACCCATCTCAAAAAGGCAAAACGTACTATTTGTTTCTTTTTTAAGAGAAAACAGAGCAACTGCGAACAGGCGAATGTTGACTTTATGCAGGGGTCACTGTATGTGCAGCAATAGTGCTGCTATCTGCAATACATTAACAACACCTTAATTAAAGGAAGACATGCACATATTGAATGAGTACCACTTCTACAGCTTCTGCTCGGCTATTAAATTAAAATTCTGGGTTGTTATGGAAACTGGGACTCACAGTAGATAGTTAAAGAATAAAGTAATTATAGGGTATTCAAATCTGACTACTTAATCCTCTATTGAGAAAATGTCAGTGAAGAGTTGCGTGGATGCCTGAGTGACTTAATTTAATTGAGCAATACGTGTTTTATTGCTGGATGCTTGTTTAAAGCTTTAACAACCTTAAAATGTTTTCTACCTCAGGATCCAATTGCACACTAACTTGCATACAAATTTTGTATATATGGGTGTATGTATTACACATAGAGCAGGTGTTTCTTAAAAAAATTCATCTATTGCACTCAAATTTAATAAATTTGTTTGCAAAGTGAGCTACGGCAAATTCAGAGGGGTTCAGTCAGGTTCTGCAGGATGCTCAGAGCATCCTTTCAACTCCCGTGTGAAGTGAAAGGGGTACCAGTTCCTGCTCCTCTGGTGCAGAAGGTGAGCCCATGTGTGTGGGCTGACAACTCTGCTAGGAGCAGCTTGCTTGGGGTATCTTTACCATTCCTTTATGCCCTTGCCGGAGCTCTGTTCCGCATTTACAGGAGCCCACCATCAGCCGCTCTCTTATAAACCTTATTTAGCCTTTTGCATTGTGCTCCTGTTGTACCTGCCATTGGCTACCTGGCATGGCAGAACAACTGAGACAATTTTAAGAAGGCAGAAGGCTTTGATTTTGACTGTTCCTGCAGTGAGTCTCAAGTTTCCTACTGCATCACTCCACTGATACAACTAACTTTAAGAAGCTTGCTAATCCTTAAAATATTGAGTGTTCTACACTGGTGACCTTTTAAACAGAAAAGCTATCGGACTGTTTTCCTTAAAAGGTTTTCCAGGTATGTGGCAGGTGGATGCTTCTTTGCTCTTTTCGTTCGCAGTAATACTCACAAAACTGGTGAACACCTATCCCCCTCACCTAGAAATGGGGTTGCCTATCTGAAAGTTTCCTCCAGCCTTTCATCAGTTATTAGAACTGAATAAAGTTGTATGCTCAGAAATACAGGGGGTTAGGGTCTATACATGCCTGCTTTGAAGTTCAGCAGTGATACCTGCTAGATGGATCCTCAGCTTCCTAACATCCCTATGAAATTTTTTTTTACCTTTCAGTCTGCGATGAGCATAAGGAATTCAAGGATGTCAAACTGTTCTACCGCTTCAGAAAAGACGACGGGACATTTCCGCTGGACAATGAGGTGAAGGTCTTCATGAGAGGACAAAGACTATATGAGAAGTACGTTGCATTCAGTATCCATAATGTGTTGCTGATAGGACCACAGGAGACAAATCATACTCGTTAATCTATTTTGAATAGTCAAGAGTCTTTCAAATCATGCAGGAATGAGTCTGGGTAATCCTGTGACTGTTTGGTAACCCTGCTCGCTCTCTCCCATTTCCCTTTCACTTTTCTGCCGTGTTCACTTGGAGCATTTTGTTTAAAATGAAATGGCATTTTCTTGTGTTCTGGGTTGTAAATACATCCTATATGAGAACCCGACATAAACTTAAGCCCTTGAACTCTATTCTGTAAAAATAATTACTAATGGATGATTTTTCACGTAAATTTTTAATCACAACACCTACAACTTTAGCACATCAACATGCACTGAACAAGTGGCTACATATCTGTTGAGACTCCGTATCTTCACCAGGAGGTATGATTTTAAAAAAACAGGTGAAATTAATCTTCAGTGTTCCAGTCTGCAAAGCTTCTATATCAGAAAGGTTACATTAAATGCAATTTCAAAAAAATCCCAGCCAATTTCAAATCTAGTTAAGATTTGAAACAGATGATTATGCTGAGATACGGAATATCCCACTGGATTACTTCCATCAAATAACTAGGCAGCTTAACCATACTTCCCAATCTATAATAAATGACGTTTTCATTCAGGATGTAGAGATTGTGACACGGTACTTTCAAGCACAGTGAATAAAATGCATGTTGGCATATGCTACAAACTAATGCAAAGGTTGTGACGTGGTATTTACCAAAAAGCTTGAAGTATTGCTCCAGACTGAATCGCACCCACTCTCCTGCTTGGTTAGCGCAGGAGCATGCAGTAGCCGGGACAGATGCTGCATCTTCTGGCTGGAGTAATTTTGTTTCCCTCTTAGAATAAAGCGCTCAGGACATTCTCAAGTTTAAAAGCTGTTGATAAATATTCTTTTCAAGGTTAGAAAGCTCTGAAGGTCAATTTGGTGAAAGAGCGATTAAAATGAAATACAAACCAATAATTGTAAATGCCACTCCTTTTTTTGTACCCATTATATAAAATTCCCTGAGACTCACTGACTGTGACTAGTAAAAGTAAAGTTAAAAAAAAAATTGGATAAGACACAAGAAAATACACCATTGGAAAAAATCCTTCATTGGATGCACCAGGACAGATGAATTGAATCACCATCTCCAAAATCTCATGTGCCTTTATAAGGACAGCATTTGCTCCTTTAGACTCTAACAAGCAGTGCCTGCAAGCCTGGGCCATACTATGGAAGCCCGCTCAGGGTGTCTGCAGTAGAAAGCCTTTTTTCCTGTTTGTTCTCTGTATTTCTCCTTCTATTTTTCTGTGAGCAAAAACATTTTTTGTTGGAGTGGCTGATAACAGTCCTCTGCATGAAAGGAGCCATAGAGGGAAGGACTCTGTTCTGCCAGTGACTGCTTCCATCCCCACTTCTTTGCATGAAGAACTATCTCCAAAGTCTAGTGTCCAGCTTGTCCAACACTATACTAGCAAAAAAAATGTTCGTAACAGTATAGATTGTCCCCATCTTGGAAAAGGAGTTAATGCCAAAAGCAGCACCTATATCTAAATATAACTGCATCCTCATGAGGTGGTTGCTCCTAGGCAACGTATCTGAAGGGTTCAGAAACTTTTAAAACCAGCCCTGAGTGCTAAATATAGTATAGTTTAAAAATACATGGCATTTCAAAGCTAGTCTGTGACAGTCAAAAGCTAGTCAAAATTCTCTATGGATCATTGGAAATATTTCATATTCATGGGAGATAGGAATGCATGGGCTATCTGGGCGTCACTTTGTTTATTGTAGCAAATCAGGTGTGCAGAGCGCTCAGATTTCGTTAGGTCCTTTGTCCATGCACACTTACTAGCAACACCTTCACAGTTTCACTGCCTTTTAAACTCAAGCTCTGATACTGAAAGTCAGACTACTACAGAAAGAGTTCTGCAATGCAATGTGTGTATGTGTAATATATCTGTTGAATCAGTTTGCTTATAGTGTTGAGAAAGAAGATATTAATTTAGTTATTAAATGGCAACAACTGGAGAAAAGTATTCATGCACAGACGTGAAGTCACTTATCAGGCTATTCAACTTGTTTATCAAAATGCCTGTAGGCCTAATTTCAAGAGGAACGCGACTATGCCAAAGGAAATCTATCTGAATCCAACATATTTTAAAAATCTGTCTCTAATTTTGTAGATGTTGCTGATCTTCACTACGCTTTGCTAGTTTAAGATAGACATTATAATACTATTTCCTGCTTTTCTCCACCCGCTGCATTAGGGCTGGAGGACCATTACATTCAGAAGCCAGCGTGGTTTGTGCTTGCCAAAAATTACAGATGTGTTAGCCAACATCAGTCCATGCAGATTGGTATCCGCAATGGGTAAATGAGCAAAATGCTTTAGGAGGATCAGCAGGTTGTTGCATGGGCAGAGGAGTGGATGCGTTAGGCAGATTCCCTGCATTGAGACAGCTGTTTCGGCTGAATGCGCTGTGCTCTGTCCTGGGAGGTGGGAACGTTAGCTCTGTCCCCACGGTGAGGAGCTTCCCTTTCCCTCCCTTCTGTGTGACCACAAAGCTTCTTGTACCCTGGATCCTCCTCTCCTGTGGCATTACCTCTTCCACCTACTGTGGACGTTCTTCAGTGGCTGTACTTGTGCCATTAGAAGATTTAAGATCAGTCTCTGACTGTATCCTCCCTTCATTTGCACTGAAAACCATAAATCAGCTCAGATTCCTTGCACATCACTGCAAACTTTGGTAATCCTTTCTGTGAACATGCTTTGAGTTTCAAGTTTATAACTAGAGGTGAAACCTACTGGTGATACTGTAAGTCAGCAAAAATAAGAACCAGGTATCAGGTATCACTGGTTTTCCTACAGCTTTGTCTGGAAATTGTTAAATAGTTTATTAGGTCCAAAGATGGTATCAGTTTTCATATTCTACAGGACTTACCAAATAGATAGATTGAGATAAACATGTTTTCTGTTCAATAAAACCCTCCCTGATAATCTTAAATAAATCCAGCACAGACCTTTCATAGCTTTAAAAAAATGATCAAATTGTGCAGCCATCCTATTTTTATGATGTTTGTAATTCTCAGTAGGTTTTGGTCAGGCACACAGGATTGTTGTATTTCTGGCGCAGTTGGGTTTAGGAGCTATAAGTCATCTCATGACACTGACTTCAACTGAGATTTTTCAACCAGATTTTGCAGTAAAAGAAGTGCATGTTTACGGTTTTAATTTCAGGAAATCATTCAGATAATTTTGAGACTGCATTCTTTGAATCACTTTCATTTTAACTCATCAGTGGTTAATTCAAATTTATCCTCTGGTGCAGTTATTTAGATAAAACAAGCTTAAAATTTTCTTTTGAAAAGGGTTTGAATTTCAGTGTTTGGCTAAATACATTCCCTTAATGCAGGATAACACCAATTTCAGCAAATAATATGGTTTGACGTGAATGGCCTCATGTTTTTTTGAAACAAGGAGAAAATGGAAGAGATAGAGGCAGTTTCTGATTCTGGCTAATGAAAGGCCAGGTTTTTGGCTGATGTAAATTGGTACAGCTTTGTTGACAGCCGTGGAGTTACAGTGATGTACTTAAGTTAGCGACGTAAGTGTATGGATTGCTGTTTCTGGATTTGTTAAACTGTCAATTTGTCGTGTCTGTTTGTTCACAAGTCCAAACCCTTTGCAGTGCTATTCTGGGCACACGCAGAAGGGTGTGAAATGTCAAGCTGAGCGTTTTTCCCACTTGATATTTTTCCAAATTTCTTTTGTCTCACTGTAAAAATCTAACAATTATCATCTCTTTTTCAAGGGCCTCTTTATCTGCTACTTCAATGAGCTGGTCAACTAATTATAGACTCATCAAAGAACAATTAACACAATCATATGGATTTTTCATTTGGTGCCCGCAGAGCCCGGGTAACCAGTTCAGGGTAACCATGCAGCAGATGGTACGAAAAGGCATGAGCTTTGGGCTTGGTTTTTTTTTTTTTTTTCTGGGGGGAAAAAGCCTGGTGAACGAGGCACATTTAAAGATGGTCCCTTGGAGCTCTGTCTGTGTTGGATGCAGTTAGTGTGGGACAAAATGTTGCCTTGCATGCAGATGCTTGTAAATCAAAATTTGAAAAAACATAAAGTCTTTGCAAGAGTTCTGAAGTCAGTATCTTGTCCTCTGCAGCACATACTCCTGCTTTTGGCCTCATCCCTGACTACAGCTACTTTTGACTTTCTTAGTTCTTACTCATCTCAGAGGTGCTGGCAGTGACGCGCCAACATCTAAACAAGTAGTTTATTATAGCTGCCACTGGCATACAGCTGTGGCTGCGAAGCCTTTGCCTGGTTTGATGATCTGCTGCCTGGTGGTCAGACCCAGTCAATTCAGGCTTCTGGTTAGCTCTCGTTAAAGTCAAGGGAATAAATCTTTCAGGCGAAATAACAGGGGCTGGATCCTGTCAAACCTTTTCGTTGTAATTTCAAATGAAACTTCCCTCTGTGCACTTAGGGCACGGATTTTTCTGGTGCCTCCCAAAGGAGGTGAAGTTATACTGTATCAGCTCTGGACGTGCTGGCAGTTTAAGAAGGAGATGGCCCATGTGTGGATTTACATGAAATTCAAATTTTTGATCAGGAGGGCAAAGATTAAACACCTCCAGAACATTCCTGTTGGAGTTCAGTTGTGCCCTTAATTTCAAAATAGTTGGTGACGGGAAGGGGCTTTTTAGTCTCACATGGTAAAACTAACCATGCCTTTTTCAAGCTGTTATTCTGCAAGTCTTACCACTAGTCCTATTATTAGCCTATAATACATAAAATAATTATGAAGAAAAATGAAATTAGTAAATAAGGAGGCTACGGTGCTCAGTCTCCCAGCAAAACAAAAAAGTGTGATGCTGCATAAAAAGGGAGCGATTCTCATTCCTTCTTTCAAACTGTCTTCTCTTTCAAACTGTCAACCTTTCTTTTGCATTAACAAAATCCTGAGGCTTTTTTTTTGGTCTTTTTTTCTTTTTTGAATACTGTGTCGTTTGTATAGGTTACTTGAATAGAGAAGAGCTTTTTAGTACCTTTAAGCTAGGTACATGCCAATTGCAGGGAGATTTAGAGCCACCTCAGGTGTTACACAGAGCCAGTGGAGGCACAGAGACTCTGAGGCTCAGATGTTAAAACATGTTCAGGTGTGTAGCTCACTGATTGCAGCTGCATCGCTAAGTGTTGGACACTAAATATTTATCAACCACTCAAACCACTGAACTGCCTTTTTTTCTTCCTCTTGAATTTTTCTGCAGCTGTTTTAGAGCTTATGGGGAGAATTTTCAAAACTATCTAAATGACTTCGGGGCATAGTCCTGTGAACTATAAAAAATTATTAGGAATTTTTGAACACATTACTCACAATCTGGTGCTTTCAGGCTAATTTTGTTTCAAAATTGATTATACAATAACTTTAGAGAAGCTAAAGAAATAAATAGGGGAAATGTGAAAGTGAAAAAACCTTGTTTTCTTTTAGGGAAAAACCAAGAAAACATTAACTTCGCACAGGGATATAAAGCCTAAATTTCTTGACTAAACAGTTATAATTCACATCCTAAGTTTAGACTGATAGCTTGAGGAAAGATTTAGGAAGTCAGTGAAAAGTTCACATATGTTTGCTTTGTATCAGTGAGATTTGCCAGAATAGATCTGGAGTTGCTTTTCTGAAGAACCATTTTCCCTACCAATTTTTTTCCCACCATATCAGGCTGATGAGTTCTGAAAATACTCTTCTGCAAGCCAGGGAAGAGGAAGGAGTCAAGTACGAACGGACCTTCGTGGCATCGGAGTTCATTGACTGGCTGATCCAGGAAGGAGAGGCCATGACACGGACTGAAGCAGAGCAGCTTGGCCGCAGACTTTTGGAGCATGGGATTATACAGCACGGTGAGAAATTTGCTGCCAGGTAGCAAAAGCTACACTTTTTGTAGTGCTTTCTTCAGGTTAAATCACATGGAGGGGCTCTTGTCTTCTTGGTCATAACACGTCCAAGTTCTAAATAATTTCAGATAGGAGTCTAGGCAACTTTATTTAATAAAAGGGTGGCTTTTCAAAAGTTCGTTGTATTGGTTCTGAAAATTCTGCCTCAAATGCAGAATACAGCTAGAGTTTGGGATTATATAACAACAACATAAGGATGTGGATGAAAATCAGCGCCTCTACACTTGTGGTAATTAACTTGTAGAAGTTACTATCAGTGGTATGTATAATTGAGGTAAATAGCTTTGTAAGGATCAAGCAGGGATTAGAGCCATAAATAAGCTAAATTCTCTGCGTAGAATAAAAATGACAGGTTCTGTATTTCTTCCTACTTGAGGACAGGAGCAAAGCACAATCTGATGCCAGAAAAGCAGCTTTCCCTCTTGGACATGTTGCAGAGCTGTTGAGTATGTTTGAGCAAGAAAGACGTTATCGCTTTTGGCTGAAGCGTTTTTATATTTGTCCTGGTGGAGTAACTTCTCTGAGGCAGGAATAAAATATTTCTTCGTGGTCCAGCACAATCTGTCTGGCAGATGCACCTTCACCAAGGAGCTCCCGCTGTTAAGGGTGGAGAAGACAGAGTTTTCTCTCCGTACTGCCCCATGGGTGAAGAAATTAGCACCCATGGCACTAACACCCATTTCACATGTTGTCATCATCTACTTTCAGTGCAAGTCGCCCTTCTGTGACCAGGCGTTTTCCACTATAAATGCATTGCAGTGCCTCTGGGAGTGATGAAGGGCTGCCAGGAGATGACAGAACAAGCTGGCAGAAACTGTTAGCTGCGTTGCTTAATGCACAGTGGGAAAGTAATCAGATCCTGGTGGTCCGAATGTTGTCACATCAACACTAATTCTGACAGAGGACAAACAATTCACAATATTAACAGGTTGTTAATACACAAGGTGCTAGATTGACTAGGTTGCTTGTTGCTTTGTGAGAAAACCTAGTTTTAAGGAACAGAGAAAAACGGGGGTATAAGTGACCTGCACAGTTCCTTTGTGGTTGTAATCATGCTCACATTATCTTTAGCTTCCAATTACTAGGAGCTACTTCTGAATGTTTACAGTAATCAGCTTCCAGTTCTATTATTACCCCTGTGCTTCCTATGATTTATAGGGTGCCAACTGCTTGGAGCGTGACAGACAGGGAAGGCATGCCACCCCTCTTTATAGCAGCAATGATTTCATTCCTATTTTTACCTGAGCATTTTCTGTGTATTATATACAAGGTAAACATTCTTTTTAAGAAAAAAAAAAAAAGACAGAAGCAAGATTTATGCTTCTGCTATTGACGTTTTTGCAGAGGAAATAAAGTCAGGATTTGACATTTGGTGCAAAGCTGGATTTACTTTGCTATTGAAATCTTTGCAGAGCTAAGAAAGTCAGGATGTGGCTTTTATTGCAGATCAACCATTGTTTCATCAACTAGGGCAAATGCTCAGCAGCACACCTTGGTGGTGAAATAATTTTGCCCCCATCAAGCCAGGTTTCTGGGGGTATTCCTGAGCAATGCTGGCCCTGCTCACCTTTATGGATTGCCCTGGCCAGTTTTGCTGATTTATCCCCTGCCCATCCTCTTCTAGCAGTCAAGAGCACATGCAAAGTGCCCTGTTAGAAAGAGATTTGAAATTCATTAAGTGGCTGCAAATGAGATTCTAGGAATTGGTTGCTTGCTGAGGATGTGGCCTTCTCACTCTAAGCTACCATCATCTTCCTCACTTAGCTTTTATTGGGGCAAAGGTAAGTCAGTGGGGATTTAACGCTGACTTGATGGGGAAGCTACAAGTAAAATAAAACTGAATGACATCCTTGAGATTTATCTTCATGACTGAACATGCTGTGTGCACGCTCCTAAACAGGAGATTTCATTCTCCTCTGGATTTCACTGAAACAATTTGTCTAGATAGTGTTAGGAATACTGATGAAAGTACGAGCACAATCAATACAGAGCTGGTGTGGGATTCACCTTAGCAAGTGGATACGATCTGTGCATTTTGAAGGTTTATGTAATGCTGGCTTCCTCCAAGAAGGGATATCAAAATGAGAACTCCCAGTACAGAACTGGGGATATAAACTGTAAAACGTCAGGAGTAGTATTCTCTTTTTTCACCACTTCTCACTGAATTCTAGGTCCAATTACCAAAAAAAAAAAAAAAAAAAGAATAAAAAAGGCGGTATTTTTCTGTCTGTTAGTCCATTAAATTAATTTCTGCATACTATGCTGCCTTTGTTTCATATCCCATCAGCAGTACCAAAATGTTACTTGACACTAATTGGCATCCTTGTTGGCAGAACCAGCAGAAAGTCTCTCAACTGTGCGGGAGCAGAGAATAAAAGATTTTCCTGCCCTAAAGGCAATCTTTTTCTAGCAGTATTGTTTGATATCCACAATATGGAATAAAATAAAGCTTGCCCTACTAGTCTTACGGAGTATTTTTTACCTTGCCTAATGCAATAGAAAGTAATAGAAATAGTTGCATCAGGTTGCCAATCTCAGTAGTAATTTTCCAGCCACGGCTGAATTGTGCGATTTATTTTTACTGGTACTGACTTTCATTTCAATTACTCAGGGAAGCTCTATTCTGCAGCTGAGGTACTGTATTCAAAACAGCTTCCTGTCACATTTATCTTCACTTTAATTGGTCAGACACAAACCAGGTTTCACACAGGAAACAAACACTGATGCTAATTTTAAAAAGGAAAACAGCGGTTTAAAAGGAATCGTATAAATGCTGTAAAAACATCAAATGTTTCAGTTTAAAAATAATCTTCCTTATCTCTTTGGACATATATAACTATAGATATTTCCTCTGACATACCTGAAAATGATGAAACGTACTTAAGTGCTGAATTGCTTCCTTCCAAAATCCCACTGGCACATAAATATCGTAACCCACAAACCACTAATTTCACAAATAGGAGCCAGATGTCCTTTCCTGTGGTACCCCCAAGTACTAGGGAGTAAAAAGAAATATAAGTAGCAGGTTATTATGCACAGTACATTTCTTGAAAGCTTGTGTTGGAAGTGTAATTGCCAGGAGTTAGTCTGCATTTGCGAACATGGATGGTCTTTGCCAGAATATAGGAATAAAGGTTGTGCAAAGAATTATAAATCTGGTGATGCACATTCAATAAGGGCAGGAACAAAAGGCACGCAGAACACATTTCTCATCTGTAGAAAAGCCCATTTCTAGTATGGTGAGGTTTGTAGAGCTTTGTAATGTTGACAGATAAGACATTCCTCCAGGAGACTGGATCTTTCTTAGTTCTTCTTCATATGGAAATGGTGAGACAGATTAGCTACTGTGGTCAAAATTCATGTGCAGCAAGAGAAGAAGGAAGTTCCCTGCCAGCTCCGGGGTAGATCAGACCAAAGAGAGGATGGGCTGGGGGGCAGGCAGAGGAGAGCATGAACACAGTCACAGCCCTTGCTTAGTCTGGAAAACAGCAATACTGAGATGTCCAAGGAGGAAAGACAGTATCCACAAAACTCTTTCTGGCATCATTTTTTTGTTCATACTTGGTTACAGCACTTGCTGCAGCACTTACCCTGCTCCTGCAGCCCCAGCAGCAGAGCACCACTGACATGACAGGCTAAGTCCTCCTGTCCTCCTCTGAGGACAGAAGCTAGGGGGTTGGAGAAACATCTGCCTGGCTTGCAGAAAGTTTTAAGGTATGGAATCTCAACTGATGAATACTTTCCATTTTAAAATCTGGTTAATACTGTTAAGAGGAACCTATGCCTTCTTAGGATGGCACCTGCACTTTGCAAGATGAATATTTGCATGTCCTCTGTGGCAGTGACCAAACCATAGCACATTTAGAAATACTTTTCAGTATCTTGTGGAGTGTAGACACGCAGCGATTGCCCTGCGCCGCAGACGGTACGGCATGTGCCACTCCCCTGGTGGAGCCTGCAAGGAGTCCAGCTCTGAGCAGCACTGCTCGCTTTCCCACGCCAGGTCACACTCTCTCTCTTTTGCTGTTGCTATTTTTCCAAGCTGCTGCTTACCTTTGAGTGCATGCGTTTGCTCTTATCTCCTCCCTGACGCACAGGATCTGACAGCTCTCCAGCACCCTCCCAGGCAGCGACCACAGCACTGTTCAGCACGAAGCGGTTTGCATGGCTCTCCACTCTGCTCCAGTGGGGTGGGATGCAGATTCCCAACCTTAGACCAGCAAAGGAACATGCGTGATGGGTTTTGGAAAGGCCATAGACTTTGTTTTCCTGAATGAGTGAGGGGTGGAAAAATCTCTTTTGGAGATGACTGGTTAGCAGGTATCTTCTCTGGAAAATTTTATCAGTGCTAGAACTTTATAACGATAGTAAATATATGGTAAGGTGTCCTAGGCAGGACATAAGTGTCTTCTGTCCCCACCCTCCTTCAGAATACCTTTCAGCTTTAAAAAGTTTTGAGTTAATTGCACTTGGCCAGACGTGGTGCATTCAAGGCACGCACATGTTCTGCTGGCTTAGCACAGAAGCGGGTGCTCACCACCTCTCAGGAGTTAATCTTTTATCAGCAAAGCTCCACCGTGTAAATTACTTTCAGAGATGAAAACAAACATTTTGTGGTGACTTAGTGAGAACAGTAAATATTAACATATGCTATCCCCTCTGCCTGCAGACAAGTCTTACAACGTATTATTTAATTTTTCCTATTCTTCACAAGGATTCTATACCTTTATACAGCAAAATTTCCTTTAACAAGATGATCGGTGCATTTAGTTTTATGCATCAAGATACATGATGTAGTTGAAAGTTTGTAATAATTGTGGAAGTAGATAAAATATCTAACAAAGTATTATTTCTTTTGCTTTTGTGGAAAAGCTTTCCCCCTCTCATCTAAAATTTCTGTGAAGTGTAAAGTAAGTGTTGTTACATTTACTTTAGATGTCCAGTTGCTTACGATGAGCTGACATTTCTTACTTTGTAAGTGAAAACTTGCCATATATGTGAAATATACACTTCTTCCTCAATTTGAGATTTCTCTTTGGAACCCCCTTTTCTTGGAAATATCAACCGCAGGTAGCAATTTCTAAGTGCCATTGAACCATCCCATGAAACTTTTACTTAAATGGTCGTACTTTTTCTCCTCCAAAATTGACACAAAGATTTTTAATATAATTTTTCTAGTTGACCTAACACCTGAATCACATCAGCTGTTGGATATATCCAAGCATTCACTGTGTATAGTCCATGCTAAAAATTACAAAACATCCCATTTTTACACATGGTGCCTTGATTTATCTCATTAAAACACAAACCTTCCATTAGTCTTTGAAGTCCTGCAACACAACTTTGTTTTTATTTTAAGCCCACTTTCCCCTGAGACGATGCCATGCAGGGGCGCTCAGTTATTTGTGTGGCAGTTCTTCCCCGGCAGTTCCCATACATAGGGACAGTAACCTCATCACGGTAATTCAACTACTTATGCTAAATCGGGAGACCACTTTGCATATTTTTCATGATATTGCCCTGGTAGGAAAGTAAGATAATAAGAACTTCGGATTTAAATATATAATCTTCCAGCTTCTATTCTATCAGCTTCTCATTGTGCTCTTCTTGCAGTTGTCTTTATCTAAAGCAGGAATGTGTTTGGTTTTTGAAACAGCCACACGCTCTATGCATTATGTAAATAATATATGAAGACTTCTTTTCATATTAACTACTGAATTCTATTTTTCTGACAGAGAATGGGTTTCAGTTTTTAACAGCTGCAACAGAAAAAAAGATACCCAGATGGGCCTTTTCATCTTCTGCTTCCCTTGCCACAGACTGTACTTTCCATACTTTATTTGGAAGCAAAGAAAAGCAGTTGGCTATGTTCTGTAAACTTGCTAAATTAAAGACGATAAATCCTCATATACAAACTGAAAAGACTGCTGAAATGCGTGTGATTCAACACTGGCTTTTCATGCTAGAGTAAGTTGCGTGTATTTGAAAAATAGACTGCAAATAGATGGCAAACCTTCTGGAAAGACAAAATGTATATAGAAAAACTTATCTGCATACCTATTTTAAGGCAGCTGAAATAAAATGTTAATGCACTGAGCAGAACATACCACTTTAATAAGAGCAGGATACTCTGTATTTCAGTTCCCAAGGAACTTTTGACAGTTGTCTATCGTAATCCTGATGCTTTAAAGCCAGTATAAAAGCTGTCTAGACTTTTTTTGCACTACACAAGTATGCCACAGTTCATTGAAACAGCTCAGGAGATGTGGTTCTCTAATTATACGACAGCTTTTTTTCTGGAACTACTTACGGGTCCAGGACCTACTTTTTTCTGGACACGCTTAATGGCTTCACCCTTAGCTAGGATGAGCTGGAACAGCTCTCTGGATTTTGTATTTCAGTGCCAGGATCTGCTTTGCAGTTTTATACGAGAGGGTCAGTGGAAATGAGAGCAGTTCAAGCTTAGATCCATTGTCCGTTCAAAGCAAATTCCATGTAATCCAAATGAGAAAACAGTACTATTTAGTACAGCTGCACTGCCAAGAGCTTAACGTGCTGGTTGAGTACATTTGCAGGTGGGCTTATATACAGTCTAGGTAGCATATATATGTTCATAAAAGGTGGAGATGCAAGCGTCATGTTTATATGGTGCAGGGAATCGAAGACCCAAGGCCCTGTGCTCGCTGAACATCTGTAGTCTCTTTTCCTTGATTTGAGGGAGCTCCAAGCAGGTGGAATTCATCAATGGGTAAAAGGAAACTAATCTGAATAGGTGCCATTATTAAAATGCATTTGCAGATGCCAGATTAGCTTTAGAAAAACAGGAAGGCTTTGAGAGGAGTGGGAAAAGCATTGTCCAATGTAGAATAAAGCGTCGGTTATTCTCCTCCGGCCGCATGTGTGCTGGTGCAAGGCAGGAGTGGGAGAGGAACGGGGCAGGAGTGGCGGGGTCGCGCGGCAGAGGTGGGCAGCATGGAGCTGGGGCGAGGACCGGCTGAAAGCCCAGCAGCCATGCTGTGCGGGTCTCAGCAGCTGGTCAGTGTTTTCCAAGCTCGCAGGCTCACCCTTGCTCTGTGCAAACCAAAGTGGACACACGCACTGCTTCTCTGGCGAGTGACTGAAACCGAGCTGGGAAAAGGCCTGAGGCACAGAGGGGATGGGCTCAGCAAGCTGTGTGCTATCCACAGAGCACGCCATTTTTTTAGGTAACTGTTATTTGTTGATTTGTTTCCTTTCCTTTTAAATACTGGTTCTGCTTAGGAGAGGGGAGCAAGGAAGCAAAAGGACGGGGGCTGCAGCCAGACCCTTCCCTGGGCCCACTTTGGGAGCTGGCGGGAGCAGCTCGGGCTGTGCCCTCCTTGAGATAAACCAGCAGCCCCCTGTCACTCCCTGCAGCCTGCCGGCGTGTGTCTCATCATCCTGCATACATCAGCTCTTTTGGGGCAATATCCTGCCACTTCAGAGGTCAAAGTATGACCATGCCATGGTGTAGTCATCTACAACTTGCTATATTAAGGCGCAGACCATTGCAGCCAGTAATAGCAAAGGTCCAGAATGATCTCCTGCAGCTTCAAACTGGGTATAACATCAGTTTAATAGAGGAAACTACCTCAGTAAAAAGATAAAGTGTACTTGCGAATAGACTGGTGTCACTGCCTCATGGAGCTTGGAAATGCGTTGTGCACCACTGGAAAGAGTTCAGTGCTGCTTTTGTCTTTAAGTGAGGAAAGACGTGTGCTGGTTTTGGCTGAAATATCAGTGCTGAAAACTCCATATACTCTCCTAATGATTTTATAACCTCTTCCTCTTAACCCCAGCACAAGCACACACTCACACAAACGAACGAGTGCACACTTCAACATGTCCTCCGCTCTCTTGAGAAAAGCTGCTCATCCGGCTCCTCGGGGAACTTTGATCTCTTTCCCACCGCTCCCTCGACATGACATGGAGCAGCCGCTCCCAGGCTCCAGCCACGGGCTCGCTTGGTGACAGTGTCGTGTTTCTGGGGATGTGCAGAGCAGCTGGCGTGCATCGCTGGATGTGGCCTACTGGGAACTGCAGCTTTTGGCTGGTAGAAAGCATTAATCACCATGGTGGAGATGTACACACATTATCAGCACTGCAAGTCGTGGGGAATTGAAGTTGTGGGAGGGATTTGGGGGAAAAGCCAGTTATGAAAATGGCCTGATTTTTAAAGCATGAGTCATACCATTTATTAAAATAGGCTTTTGTACTTTCTAAAGCTTCCTCAGCTCTATGAAATCAATGTAAAGCTAATATTTCTATCTCTGCTGTGCATCAGCCTCCTTGCAAGAGAAGAAAGAAAAAGGCTGTTTGAACCCCATGTAGATCCCAGGATTTTATATCAGAATCAGAAGCTGAAAAAAGATTTGCATGGACATTGCAATTTATATTTTATGTATCTGGACAGAAACTGTGAAGCAGCCAGGCACAAGAACCACTGAAGTGCAACATTAGGTGTCCCCAGTCAGAGAAATGTCAAAATAAATGGTCTGATTTTCCTCTTCTTAACAGTTATGTAAATAGGGAATAACCTAAAATCCTTGCCAATGAAGTTGCAAACTCTAGGAATAGATGAGGCAGTAAACAAATAATAGAACTCTACTAATTAAATGGTTATTACCCAAAAAGAGGTGTTTTTTCTTATAACTAATGGTATAACTAGAAGGCAGTACATCTAGGAAATGAGAATACAAGCTCTGCTTGGTGGTGTGAAGCAGCGCTCTGCAGGGAGAGGAGGATGTACAGGGCACAAATTGTTCCCAGCTTATGCTTTTCATGCAGTACAGTTGTATTAACTGTTACTGTGAGCCTGAGATGTACAAAAAGGAGGACAGCAAGTAGCAGAAGGGGCGTGAGGTTGTAACTGCGAGCTTGCAGTTCTGATATAGCCGGGTTTAGGAAGGATAAAGAAAGTCTGAAGAAGACTCGAGGAGGGCTAAAAAAAAGCCAGAATTTAAGGGGTGTTATTTATTCACCTGATCAAAGATATGTTTGAGAGTTGGTTTCATCATTTCACAGCCTTCTTTACAAAGATTTCTGATTGTGTCTTACCTAACTTCTGATGAAGGTGTGACAAAATCCAGGGATTAGCAGCTAAAGTTACACAAATTCAGCCTTGAGTTGAACCTTTAATGCCCAGCAGGGAAAGTAACTGAAGGCTTGAACAGCTCATAAGGGGAAGAGTGAAGTGGTCATTACAGGCTGCTTTAAAGTAAGATTAAACTATAGTTTTGTAAGATTAAAAGAGAGTTTTTAAATTCTGTTTCTGGGAGAAGTTTTGTGGCCTATGCATGTGGGAGATTATACTGGTGGGTTGTAGCTGTACCTCCGAAGTTTGACATCAGTGACTGTGAATTCCTGTTGGTGTCTTTCCCTCCAGGACCACAAATGCTCTTGTGCACTTTTATGATTTTGGAGGTTGCCAGTCACCACAGGTTTTCTTTACTGTCTTTGGTACAGTTTCCTTCTCTTTCGAAAGGTGCACATCGTAACATGAACATGTTGCCACATGAGCACTGGTGAATTAAATTGGAATGAAAAACCCATGAAGTCACCCCACCTTGCTCTTTACATCACCCTCATCATGTACAAATACAGGTCCTGATCCTCGTCAGCCATGGCCTGACAATTTAAGACAAGCTGAAATAGGTGCCACTTTGCTTTTATATGCTGCATTATGAAGGGCAGTGGATGAATTCAGGAGTAAAGTCAATCCCTATCAGCAGCAACTACCACAAGAGGGAGATACCTGGAGCAGGACCTTTGTTGGGCACCACAAGTTTATTTGCTGCTGTCTGTTAGCTCAAGGTAACAACCTCTAAATTACCTTTAAAGAAATCCCTCCTGAGCAAGTCTGTGCAGTCCTCTTGGCATTCTGCAATCAGTTTGGAAAAGTCTCACTCCCACTTTTCTCTGCTGATTGTAGCAAAACACAGGCTGTTAAAGCAGCTGAGCTGAGCACCCGTGCCTGCGCTGGTATTTCTCATCCAGCATGTACCAAGCATAACAAAAACAACCTTCTGTGCATGATCTACATCTGGCATTCACATAGCTGTGATTTATCAAGGACAGGGGCATGCATAGCTCCCCTTGGTTAATGCTGAAAGTCAGCCACTGCACCTGAGGAGAGCTTCAGAGACAGTCTGCACCAGTGTCTGCTTCTCCCTCCTCAGCCTCTTCCTTCTGAGCCGTGGTGTGGAAATCCCTTTTTTCCACTCCATTCCAGATACACTCACCCTTAGGCAAAGTCCTGGCACAGACATTTCATCCCAAATCATGAATGTGTCAGAAAGTTGATGATTCAAAGGAAAAAAAATTAAAAAAAAAAAAGAAAAGCCCCATGGGGCACACCAGTACTTTTGGTGAGATATTTTATTCGTTGATGCATGTACAAGGAGGCAGTCTGAGCTAACTACTCCAGTCTATTTTTTGAGCTTCTCCTTAAATGTGCATAAATATTACCTTTTAGTCAAGGAATATGCAAAAAGTTACATAGTGCTACAAATACGTTATTTGCTCAAACTGAGGGTGCATGCTGTTATTCTAACACTCTTGCATGAAATGTGAACTATCAGTAGAAGCGAAGAATTAAACTATGAAAATCAATGAGCGCTCCAGATGCTGTAGTAATGCTACTTGTCATAAGCATTCTGGCTACAAACACTTTGTTGTGTAAATCGTATACAAATATTGTACAATGTATAGTCATTGGTCTTACCTTTTCCACTTGTATTTGTTTATTGCATGAAAATTCTGTGGACTAAAACAGTTAGAGCAAGGATTAATTACTTCAGTGTAAGACCTAAGCCTCACTATTTTAAGTATATAGTGTTACAATATTTCAGTCAGAACAAGTATTGTTATTTTAAAAAATGTTCAGTATCTTAGCATAAAAAAGTTTATATTATGTAGTTTCGTGGCCAATGATTATTCTAGAATTTCAGAGTGCTTTACAATATCTGCAACACGAGTGTGTGTTGATCTCTGATTATCATAATTTCTGAAGACTGGCAGAGCACTTCAGTTAATGACACAAACAAAACAGGATAGTTTTACTTAACTGTAGTGCCATAATGTTTAACTTGAATCAGCAACGATACTGATATTTCTTGTACGGCAAATGTTTGGCAACAGTAATTCTACTTCCAAGTGAGTATTTGTGGGGCCCTCTTTCACTTAACATTATGAATCCCAGTAGTGTGCTGCATAAGTAGAGCTTGTCTTTTTAGGTTTCAGGGAACTCTTTAAGATGTCATAAAAAAAGAAAAGGAAGTTTTTTGTATTTGCATCAAGTTATTTGAATAAGGTGGTAGGATATTGCTAGGTATTGCTACTCTTACTTACTGTGTCAGTGGTCTGAAAATGAGACTGGTAGCTGTGAACACCTACGTATTAAGTCTTCCTCTGATAGCAAATCCTTTTGTGGATGTAGGCAAGTCTCCAAATCTCTCCTTCTCTATTTCCGTTCTTCAAAAATAGTGATTGTTAGTAAGTGTTGTTTAATAATATTTTATAGTACATGGGCCCAAAATGATGAGCAGAGCAGCAGTGTGTGCCTGCAATAATTAACCTGTCAGAACACAGTAATGAATTGCTTGCAGTGCTAAATTTGGCTTAGCAAAGCCATTTTGCTCCTGGAGGATGCATACAGCTGATCTGAGGAAACAACAGGTTCAGCACCAAAATGAAGCAGAGAAAAGCCAAGTGGCACTGGCTCTTCCAAAGCTCCTCAACAGAACCTGGCAATCTAGTTAACACGGGTCTTTTGCGTAGATGGTACTTGAAACATTGCAGTTTGGCCGACTGGCATGACCTTTCTGCTTTATTCATGAAAAAGGTAGTTTCAAAACTCTACCTTTTTTCAAAACTCTGAGAAGTGCCCTACAACCTATGCCACGCTGCGGGGCTCTGGGGCAGACAGTCTGTGTGGCAACTTGGCCGCAAGCATGTGCAGTTCCAAAGACTCTGGTGTCCTGATCATTCCTTGTGATCCAAAGGCAAAAGTCCATTTGTACAGGCAGTGTCCCCTCCCTGACAGTGGCCCAGGCAGGCAAGAGACGTGCTTCTTTGCAAGGTGGACATATGGTCTGACCAAAAAGCAGTTTCTGTGTCTGTATGGAGGGCTATGCCATAAGCACTGTGGCTAGGACTGGCATCTTCTTTATAGTTTGGATGACTTGATATCCCTGGCGTGAATATTCTCTCTGAGAGCACCAGCTGCTGGAGAAGGTGACTGGGCTTTTTTCTTTTCCTCTTTGAGGCTATTCCTTCAGCTCACAAGCATCAAATAGAATCATAGAATCCTAGAATCATAGAATCATTAAGGTTGGAAAAGACCTTGGTTGGATCATCAAGTCCAACTGTCAGCCCAACACCACCATGTCTCCTAAACTATGCCCTGAAATGCCACGTCTACACGTCTTTTTTAAATACCTCCAGGGATGGTGACTCCACCACCTAATGACATACTGAAAGTTTATGTCTAAATACAGCCTTTTTTGCAAGGCTATCATATATGTGACGTAATTCTGCGGGGCTCATGGAGAGCAATCTGAGACACACGGAGGTGTTCAGAAGGGATGAGAGCAAGAAAGAGTGTGTTGGGAATGAGGATGAAGGGAGATGGGGCCAGCATGGCTCCAGGCTCTGGATCTGGTGTTGCATCTTGGGCTCTGCTGCCTTTGGACCCCACATGCCAGGCAGAGCCAAAAGCAAGGCAAAAGTTCAGTGTCTGTGATAGGAGGTTGACTCCAAATGAAGTGCAAGACTTCACTGATGTCTGAGTGCCTATCTATGTTGTTGTTTACACTTTACATATAAATAGGTATAACCCACCAGTTCTTATGATTGAATGTTGGAAGAAATGCAATTTATAAACTCGGTAAATCCAGAATCTGGATCCTTCGTGGAAAAGGTCAACTGTGGGGATTCATTCCTGTGGAATGTGATCACAGGAGCTAGGTGAAGATGGAGAAAATGCAGCCAAAACATCCACTGCAGCTGTTTAAGATGCTGCAGTACTAATGCAGGGAGTAGTCCGGAGGGCTCTTCTGCAATCAAGCCCTGAAGGAATCAGAGCACTTTCAGGACCTGGCACAGATCTCCATGCAACTGCTGCGTTTTTATCGCTATTGAGATGCAGCACCATTGGCAGTGATGCTGCAGTCTGCTGGTAGTCTTGGCGCTCTTGCTCTGACACCAGCAACCTGGGATTTGCTCTCATTGTCAAAACAAGTTGTAATTAAGACTTCTGTTCATTATGTAAGAAATGGTTTCTGGCCAGATGCCTGTTCCCAAACCTTGCATATCCGTGCAAAGGGGAGGAAGTGGCCTGGAGGAAGTGTCTGGGACACGGTGTCTGTGGTGATCAAGACAGAGGAAATACACAGCTCTCAATTCTCTGCTGCCCTGTAGCTCCAAATGAGGTAGTCGGTCAGAGCTCCCAGGGGCTGCCCTAGGCTGTTTAATTTACAAAAAACTCACCATAAAGAGCTGAGTCTGGTCTATAGTGACCATCAGCACCAAACAGCATACAGAGGGAGCATGCGTGGAGATGGATCATTTTGCAACCTGTAACGGAAAGATGAAGTACTTCCATTTCCACTTGACAATAAGAAGTGCTTGCCTTTAATCAAGGTACTGTAAAAGTTTTCTCTCAGCAATGACCACTAAAGTTCCTACTTCTTTATCGGCACTATAAAAGTGTGTATATTGAAGCTATGTGTGAGAAGCTGACCACCTTCTTCCTTTTCTGAGTCTCCAGAGGGGAGAGCTCCGTGTGTTGCTTCCTTACACCAAGGTGTGTAGTGCACACATTGCAGATAGGTATCCTCTGATTTCAGTCCTACCAGATGTAGACTTTCTATCCGTTTCTTTTTCCAGTGTCCAACAAGCACCATTTTATGGACAGCAACTTGCTCTACCAGTGTAGAATGAATTTCCGCCGGCGGCGGCGATTAATGGAGCTTCTCGCTGAGAAATCTCGCTTGATGCCAGAAAGCCATGACAGCCCATTTTGCCTGCGCAAGCAGAACCATGACAACAGAAAACACACCAGTTTTCTCTCAGGTGACTCATCAACTATACTGCTGACTGTAGGGCGAATACATGGCATGTTCAGCGATCCTTTTTTGGCCAAGGCCAGTGTTTATCTGAAAAAAGCAGGACAGGGTATCATGTATTCCTGCTCATAGGAATTGTCCATTCACTTGATTTACCAAATCTGTAGCTCCCTGGGGTGGTTTTGCACCTCATCAATAGCATGGCAGATGCTGATCAAAAATCAGTGTCCATGAAAAAATAGAACTGGTTAAAATCCCTCCAAGCCCAAAGTAATGAGTTCTGTATTCTATGTGGAGTTTTTGAGAAGAGTAGAAGTGAGGGTATGGGGTCCTGCAGTATTTGTTGTACAGAGATATCTAGCAAGAACTGAAAGAATAAATGGGAAGTAGAAGGAAAAATGGAAGAAATTATTTCCCTATACTGAAATGCCTCCTAGAAGACACTGCAATGGCAGCAGTTCAGCCATCGTCCTAGCTGCAGTATACGTGAGTATATCATACTCATGTATATACCTGAGTATGTCATACTCATGTGGTGACTCTTCTATGTAAAACACACTAACTGCTTCCCAGTGTTGTCAGCGAAAGCATGGCTTATTCTGTTGTTTTAAGGAAACCAGGGAAATGGGTTTAATAATTGGTACCGGCTCTCTTTCTCTCTGTATTTTCTCTCTGTTTGTAGTGAGTCCCACCAAGGAGATAAAGATCGTGTCAGCAGTACGGAGGAGCAGCATGAGTAGCTGTGGCAGCAGCGGGTATTTCAGCAGTAGCCCAACGCTCAGCAGCAGTCCCCCCGTCCTCTGCAACCCCAAATCTGGTGAGCACCAGCACCACTTACACTGCACAGGAGCCAGGGTGCAGACATCTGTCTGGGGAGAAAGCCACATGAACAATGCCTAGCATTGTGTCTAAGTTTGTCTTTTCAAGGGTACATTAAAAATTTACAGCATCGCAAGTTTTGTAGGCCAGAGGGGACTATTATCATCCTTTAGCCTGAAGTCCTGCTGAACACAAGCCAGACGTCTGCCTCCAATAATCTCTGCATCAAGCCCATAATTGTGGTTTGAGCTGCACTTTATCTCTTAGGAGGACATGCAGTCAGAGACCCAGATTTGCCTCTTCATTGCCAAGCTCTGAGCTGATTCAAATCTCCTCCTAGAGACATTCCTTCGGTGCAAGTCAGAGGAGAGTTTAACTATGCAGTGGCCGCTTGAGTTGCTATGAAATAATACAACTCAGAAAACAGCAGCCTCTAAAAAAAAGAGGCAGCATTGTTCCAGCCTGTCAGGGACCATTTCAACATTTTCATTTGTTTGGGTCTTACACCGGTCTGTTTAGGAAGGTAAAAGTAGTGTTGAAGCTTATTTTCCTTTTGAAAGGATTTCCTATCCCACGCCGGAAGGTTAAACACACCCATTCTTCCTCAGTTCACTTAAAACTGTTTCTTACTGTACATCTGGGAAGGGGAAAAGAGAACAGGATAGACATTGTTTCAGCGTCTCCATTTTCCTCAGAAACAGCCCTGAATTTCAAAGCGGAGTCCCTGCTGCCCTTTGTGCTCATTATTTCAAATTTACCGGGTCTCTGTCGACAGCGTGGGGAGTGTTGTGCAACGGGGGAAGGCTTCAGTGGCTATGTGTAAGCTTTGCTTTCAAAAGGATGCTGTCATTTGAAGTGATTACTAGAGCGCCTCAAGCACTGTGTGAATTCTGTTCAAAACATTGACAATTTACTCTGGAGATGAGTGAGCTAAAGTGCGTTTCATTCCTGCTGCGCAGAGTGTCCATGAGAAAGAAAGGCATAGTTACGGGGACAATTTATTTCATTCTCCTTTTAGCACATTTCCTTCCCTCTCCTTAGGCTCTGCTGGGAATTCAGTATGAAGTTCTAAATTAAAATAGTTTGAAGGACTTAGTGTGATCGCAGGAGGCATCGCCCCCTACACCAGACCTGCTGTCCGGCTTGGGGGAACGCTCTCAGTGCTGGTGGCCGTTGCATCCTCGGAGTGTGCTGCTGTTGGGTGTTCAGCACCACCTTCCGATATGTTTGCCCCTATATGAAGAGTGCCACATTATCATGTTTTGGCAGAATATTTCTCAACTATACTTCCCAGAAACGCTCTGATAGATTTTGTATGGTGAGTTCTTTGGGTCCAGTACATCACTAATTACATCCTGGAAAAATTTCTGAGACAGATAAAGCAGCATTCGTGCACTGTCCATAAATGTGTTATCTGAAGTATGCCAACTATTCCATTCATTTATGGTTCTGATTATATAAGGAGTGTCAACCCAAGAGCAGTGAGAACAAGTTTATTTTAATGCAGCTGATTACACAGCACTGGAAGAGAAAGGATAGGCTGATGCTGCCCTTGCATAAATTCTTAATTTTTTAAAAGACGTTCTCCCTTAGGACTAGTTTTCAAACTCTGAATAGCTTTAACAGACTCATATTTGAAAGAAGACATCAATGGTCTTATAAACAGACTTATTTTTAAGAATTATACAATTACGGGCAACATAGGGTAGTTTCTCCCATAGCACAAATACAGATCCACATGTCACTTCGCAGAGGTTAACATAAGGTTGTCAGATGTAAGTGTTATGGAGGAATTCTTAATCCTTTGCTGGACTATAAAGTGATTTTTTTCACAAATAGTTTCTTGCTATTCAGAACTAGAGCATGTTGCTGAACTGCATGCTAATAAACACAAGGCAGATGTATATTGTCAGATGAGTTCTCTTGCAGGCAAACAAAAAAACCCAGGCCATGGCCTGAGCAGTCATGTAGAAAAACAATCATCAAACAAAAAAAAATTTCTGGAGGTATAATGAAGGGAGGCGCACAAGGGAATCCTGCGTGGATGATTTACCTGATTCTGACTTGTCCAATGATCATAATCATTCAGGTTTTGTTACGTTGACCAGGCATGCTCTACGAAGTGTAAACCTGACTAAATGACAGTTTGTCAAAATCCATGGGAAAGACAAAAAATACATATTGGTTTCTATGCTAGAATTCTCCCTGCTCCCATGAATGTCATTAAGAAACTCATGAATGTCTTCGAATACCATCTGTGGGAAGTTTTATCTTCCACCTGTGACTGAAAAGGGAGACATCATCAAAATTATTTATCACTGAAAGAAAAGTAGCTGTAATGTTGGAGGTGAAGCAGACAAATATGGTGAACAACATGTATCTTCCCATTGTCCTTCATCTTGTGAAGCATTTATAGACAGATAAAAACTGGTATGCAGAATGGTATCAACTTGTTTTGGCATTTACATTTACTTTGTCCAGGGGAAAATTACCCCATTACATAGTGAGGCAATGGGGAATCACTTGCAGAAACTCACTGGTATTTCCTTTCATGTAAAATCCCATCCAGCTATAGATTACCTAGACTGTCCCTGGATAAGATGGGGTTAGACGTCTGTGCCTACAGTTGCAGAAATCTCTTTGTTGGGATAATTCCTGACTCAAGCAGAATTTTCTTACTACTTAATTCCGTGATTCAAACCCAACTCAGAGGAAATAGCAGAGGGCACCCAACATGCGCAGAGCGAGCAGGGAAGAAAAGCTGCTCCATGCCAGGAAACATGTCGCTTGTTTCAACACTGGACACGGGAACAGCCACTTTTGGTATTTGTAATAGTGTTTAGTGGCTCTTGATTGCAGGCGAAGTCTGTTGGCTAAACACCCTGATTTTCCAAAGATCTCATCATTTGTACTCAGAGTTTTCAGTCTTTTCCTTGGCTCTTTTACTACTGTCAAGCAAACCTGCAAGAACTGAGTGTATGGGAAATGGGACCAAAAAGGTGTTGTATCGCAGCACTGTATCTTATTAGGAAAAACTCTAGAGGAATGCTTATATTGAATATCCATTTATGTACCTCCACAGTATTAAAGAGGCATGTGACTGCTGATGAGCTCTTGATGCCTGGAGCCCCATACGTAAGAAAAACTTTTACGGTACGTCTCCAGTACTTTTCTTTACTTTTTGCATGTTATCCAAACAGACGTTTTCTGATGGGATAATTAGAGCTTATCTGCATTTGCTCAGGTTTGTACTTTAAAATCCCATACTCCATTATCTGTACTTCCACACATTTCAGGTCTCTGATTCTGCACTTTTTTATCCTGTCTTTATGCCAATGTAGTACTGCTGACTTAAATGGAGTGTAAAATTACATGAAGCCAGTAACATTTGTGTTATACGAACTCTTTGTGCTCCCGGTAATGCTTGCACTGCAGGAGTAGATTACCCACCCAAACTGAAGTTTTCTACTTAAGTCTTCCTAGACTATGGTGGGACAGAAATCTTGATTCATATACACTATTAGAGAAAGTCTTTCTATAAAGATATTTTTGAACCTAGTCATTGGAAGCATTGCTTTTTACAGCCTCCTAGTTCAACAAAAGAAGTTAATTAAAAGCAAGAGGAATCTTTTGGATAGAGCCTTTCCCATGAGTGATACAACAGCCTGTACACAATGTCCTTTACTATGTGCTTGAAGTATAGAGATGCTGAAATTATGTTTTGAATTGATCATTCATCATACAAATTAATTTAGATGTTACCCCCTTGAATCTCACCAAGCTGCCCGAAGGTAATCACGTCCTTCTTTTCTCTTTCCAGATTGTCGGTGATGCGGTGGGCTGGGGCTTTGTGGTGCGGGGGAGCAAGCCCTGCCACATCCAGGCTGTGGACCCCAGCGGGCCAGCAGCTGCAGCTGGGATGAAGGTGGGTTTTCAAAACTGGACAATTTACTGGGGTTATTTGTGCTGCTCAGTGAAGGTCTTGGGCTGCCTGTACTTGGGGAGGGAGAGGTGCTTTTGTTTCCAGGCTTGAGGATTGTCTCAGTTTCAGGCATTTGTACACCATAAGTTCTGGTGCCTTTCAATCCCCTCCTGTTTCTTTTCTTCTGTTCTTGAGATTCTTCAAGTCCCTTTTTCACATTAAATTCATTTATCCTTTCCAAGTTGCTTTCTTGATCTTTTTCCCTTTTTTGGGTATTTTTGTTGGTTGATTGGTTGGCTGGTTTTGGTGACTGGGGTTTTTTTGTGGGTTTGTGGTGGGTTTTTTTTTTTGTTATTTTCTCTGCAATTTCTCTCCAGCTCTGCACAATTTTAGCCTCCCTCCTCTGAGCTTTGCAATTTATGTGGTTGTTGGTATGCAGCTTCCGGACCTGGCCTGTATAGAAGTCATAGAGGTCATAGAATCATTTAGCTTGGAAAAGACCTTTAAGATAATTGAGTCCAACTGTTAAGCTAGCACTGCCAAGTCCACCAAAGAGGACTTGGAAAGACAGTAGCAAGGGGCAAAGTCAAACATACCTATTCAAAGTCAAGCTAGCATAACCCATTGTTCACAGTAAAGCAGTTAAGATTTGAGATGTTTTGGAATGAGGAATGTGTGGTACTTTCATATTTCATAAAGAGTTTAAATACTTTCATACATGATTTAAGAACAAATAAATACAAATTCCATGTGAAGGCTTTTGTACTGCTAATTCAGAGCCCATTGACTTACCTGCGGGTTTGGATCAACGTCCTGCATATATCTGAATTACTCACTCTCTTGTACAGTGGGAAAAATAAAAGCAAAGCATTATGCCAAGTACAGATAAAAGCAAGTAAGAGAAACTCACTGCTACATCTACTCCAGTGTCCAGGCTGGGCCAGACACAAAGATTAAATGATCAGCTTGTGTCATGTTTTATTGTATGGTAACAACACACATTAAGGTTTCAGATGTATTCCACATGCAGCCCAGTTCGATGCGAATTTTGTCCTGCCTTCCAGTTTATTTCCCTTTCCCATCACACTCACCTCAGCTGTCTCTCACCCATAATTCACACCCACGAAGCTGGAGGCAGTGTGCATTGCCACGACTTGAGATGTGCGTCCTGCCCATCGCACAATGCCAGACCTGCCATGGCACCCTCCTTAGCAAAAGTGCTGCAGGAGTTTCTTCTCTCTGGCTTCTGGGTTTTTTCATGACACTTTTAAGAATGTCTTTGAAACATTTGCTTGTTCTGAGTGCAGGCAGGCAAACCCCTGGGAAGGGGAGTGGCAGCTGCAGAGCCTGTTGGTGCAGGCAGCGCCCTGACACATCCTGCTGCAGATGGCTTGATTCCTGAGGGAGCTGGAATTTTGTATATGCTTTATACAATACCTAAATATAATATACAGTTAAAATTTTCATATGAAGAGTATAATTTTTGAAAAGTAATCCTGCCTAAAATTTAAAGGGCTTAAATTTAAAAATAATTAATTTATTCATGTGTATGTTTTAGATACTGAACTTGGGAGTTTAGTACTTTACAACATCTTTTAACCTCCTAATATAGAGCTAGCAGTAAAGTAGTTCTATTCTGAAACCTGACTCGTAAAAATAACACTGTGGCATCATATGTATGATCTTACAGATTTCACTTATGAACACAACAGCTTAGAACTGAATATACTGGACATTTGGTTTGTTTTTACTTACGGTTTCATGATGACAGCCATGCAGCTACTTACTAGGACATTTCAGCTAAGCTGGGTTCCTTCATATTTCACCGCTGAAACTGGTTTTGTGTACCAAATTATGTCCTTGTGTCTTCCATTCATGCTCTCCACATGCTTATGGTCTCTGATGGGTTTACAGAGGTTTACCCGAACCATTCAAGATATAAGAATGTAAAATAGTCTGCTGTCCTGAGGGGAGCAAACAGTATTTTAATGAGTAAAAGTGGGATATATTGCCTTGAATTTGCACAAAGGACGTAGCTGATTATTTGCAAAGGTGCTATCTTTATATAAAATTGCTTTTCAGACCAGAATTGCACATAAAACATTATGGCCATGTATTAGTAGAGTCCCTGTTTAGACACCAAAATTGACGCTCCATTTTCAGAAACACTGAATACCTTTAGCCCCTGGTGAAGAAAAGCCAGTTTTCTTTGAAAATAAGGGGTTTTGTTGAGGTGTTCCCATGGCAATAGGTATGTAAATTATAGTGCAGTATTTGAAAATTTTTTAAATCTTGTCACTTAATCCATCTGTTTACAGAACTCTTCAATCTGGCAAACTTAAAGGAATCGTGTGACAGGCTTTAGATGACAGGTCCTTGAAAATAAACCTTCCCCTGTGTGGAAGCTGCAGGAGGAGCACTTCAAAAATAGACTACTGTGCACGGTAACTTCTGGTGGGCTGGTGCAAGAGGCTTTTGTCTGCCAGTGTTGCTCTGAGCACTACACCAAAGAAGCGCTAACAAGGAAAGTTGGCTATGATGAAAAGGGCAAGAATTTGAAGAAGAGCCAAGACTTGGTGTTGCAGTTTGTAGAAAAGTTCTTGGCAGTAGCAGCAGGGTTTTTCCTCCTAAGGAGATGTACCCAGTGTAATCGTTTTTGGAAGTGTCTTTATTTGTAAAGCTTGTGATTTTGCACTTATCTCTCTTGGAGAGCACTATATTCCTGTCTTTGCATTACACTGGACAAATTGTTGAGAGAGGGCTGCTGCCTACAATCTCATTGTAGGACCTCACTTTGTGCACTTAAAACTCTATTGTGTATTATATAAAGCAGTAAACACTGCACGTTCAACATACCTGAAGGGCTTTGTGGTGTCTTGCTTTCAGTCTGACCTTGGCTGGGTTCCTGGCCTGCTCCAAAGCACTGTGAATTGGGAGTCTCAGTAGAAATCTCAATGAGCTTGGGACAGAGCTCTGACCATACACAGTGGCTGTGTGGTGGTCACGGCGGTGGGTGACCGGGATGCACGGGTCTCCGTCACACACTTCTGGGGGAATTTTCAGACCATTTAATTCCAAGAAAATCCCTACTAACGTGGTCTGCTGAAGAGGTGTGAGAGGGTATAATGGTTTTGGCTTTAAGTCTTGATACCTCTTCTGGGGCTGGTAAATAGGATTACCATTTACAATCTGAGGTTTCAGGTATGAAGCTGAGCAAAGAGTTTAATAAATATCTTGTCAATTAGCTTTACTGAAGTATTTTTAGACCTGGTTTTTTGAAGGGTGGTTGCCTGTGACAGTGTTGTGAAGAGCGTGGTTGCTGTAAGCGCATTACCAAGTGGTTGCTGGAGGCAACGTGGGGCTATGAAAGGAGTCAGTGTTGCAATGCATACTTCTAAGTTATTTGCAGCTCTGTTTTGCTGCATGCTGTTGTCAGCAGTGGAAGACAGGAACAGCAGGATTTTGAAGTTCCCAGGTTGCTTTAATATTCGGTATCGACTGGTTGCAAAATTCAGGTCTCTCTGGATGACACTGCTAAATATTGCCAGTTTTTGTCAGGAAAACTCTTTTCCCCCTTTTTTCAGTGTTTTATTCGGTACGTTAATTTCTGGTTTTAAGGTACAAGTATTCTTTGAAAAGTTACACAGCTTGACTTCAAATTAGTGACTTAAATTATGCATCACACATTGTTATTATTATTGAAACAAAGCGTGAAAAAATGAGCAGACCTAGCTTAGTAAGAGGCTTGTGAAAGAGACAAATTAATCACTCATTTTACTGATTATCTGTTTTTCCCTTTGGCTGAAGAAATCAGTGCCCAGCTCTAACCTTTGCAGAATGCTAAAAAGTATGTCTCCTTAAGCTGATTATGAGCAAATTAGTATTCATAGCTGTAGCTGTTACACCTAAGGTTCTTGTGTCGTACAAATTGCCAATGGCCACTCAAGCTTTTCTACCCTATTCTAGTTCTTCTTCATTTCAGTTAGTAGCAGGGAGTTTGGGGGACTGCACATGGTCACTGGAACCAATCACTTCTGTTTTGAGCTCTGCTTGGAGATTACAGTATACAGCCACGATCATTTCAGCGTGATTCTGCTCTCCTGCTCTTTAGAAGCTGGCACAGGAAGGAGGTCAGCCTCATAAATTTTCTGCCTGTGCCATCGTCTTCTACATTCACAAATGATTATTTCAGGTCTGTGTTCTCAAATGGTTTCACTAGCAGAATAAGAGCCAAATCTCGAGTGTAACTGAGTAGCCACCGTGGAGCAGATTGCTGTCAGGTCCATCAAGGTCATCAAGCTCAGTCTGCCTGCAACCAAAGGAACACTGCTCCTATCTGGTTATTACACAGAGTCCAAATACTGCCACAGTCACAAAATGTTACATGCTTGTAACATAAAGGACTAAAAGCTATACATTATAAGGTGCCAAGTGGGGGGAAAACCAACCCCAAAGCATTTGATATCAGAGGAATTGACAATGCCTTCGATTTCTGCAATAGGAAGACATTTGAAGTGTGAAATTCTCGGGAGGTTGAATGTACCCCATGATGGAGAGGAACGCAAAACCTACTCCATGGTCCTTGCCAATCTGACCTCAAAACTGGTCATTGCTTAACTGTTTGACAAGCAAGATAAACCAGTCTAAGAATCTTTAAAAAAAAAAAACAATTTCCCCAAGCCATTTATGGCTGTGGCCAATCTCCAGTGTTTTACAGGTTAGTGGGAAAAACAGAGAAGCTTGGACATCATAAGTGAGCAACTTAACTCCTGAAGGCAGCCTAGCAAGAGCTTGGAGATCAAGATTTATATTGTATAGATGAGGCACAACAAACATGCCTCCATTTAAGCCTCTCCATGAAGCTTAAAGGGAAGATCCTTCAGTGTTTGCTGCTGGAACTCTAACCCATTAAAGCACTGGGGAGATGCTTCAGTGCTAATTGAAGGTATCCGAATGGTTCTTTCACTATCTCATGTGACTGAGCTTTAAATGAGAAGACGGAGTAGGTTTGGATAAATATTTATACTGTGCACTAGCATATGGTGTTGTTGAAGCAGATGCAACTCAGTCTTAGAATTCTTATCTTATACCAACATGTTACTGATTGTAGAAAAGCATAAATTACACGAGATGCCATCTGTTTTCAATTACAGCATGAAAACACTGAGGCAGGTTGGTATTTTCCTTTATCTGTTTTATCAGCTTGCTGCTGAATTTGATAATTACATTAGAGCGAATTCAGAATTAATGTATTTGGTAATGTGAACACTCAAAAAATGTCACTGACAAACTGCTTTCATAGCTTGTCCATAAATAGAGAAGCAGCACAGCTAAATGCGCATAGCCCTGCCTGCGATGAATGCCACTACTGTAGGGCTCAAATATAGATGTATATTTAAGTTTCAAATATGTCTCTGTAAGTAAGTGTCTCGTTTTCTGGTAGTATTTAATTATAAACTATAACATAAAGGTCCATTCTCCCCCATTGAAATGTGGAAGCTGTAAGCAAGCATCTATGACTTTAGAGAAATCTAATTTTAAGAAATCAGATTTGGTATTTTACCATAAAATCAAGTCTGGTTTTACAAAACCAAAGAAAATTCAAACAAGTTGTAGCTCTGTCTTTCACTTTACGCAGCTGTAACCAGAACCTCAGATGTGCTGCTATCCATCACAGAGACTGGAGAGAGTGAGCTGAGGCAGGTAGCCATTAGCCTTGAACATCTTGTAAGTCATGCTCAGGAAGAGTGGTTGTCACATGAGGATGTGTTAAGAGCATAGTAAGAACATAATGGTCAACAGTGTGGATGCTATTTGTTTTTTTCATTTGATCTTTAGTAGAAATCTTTCTAAAAGACTCCAAATAAAAATTTAGTAGGGCAGCTGTGTTAGTTACATGATGATTCAACAGAAGTTGGAAGAGATCAAATATTTGTGAATGTGAAAATACTCAACTCTGCCATCGACATGAAAAATGGATTAGTGGTTAGTTGTGCTTGACAGCTCTTTAACAGCATGTATAGCAGTCACCATATTTTCCCGATTGATGCATGAATCTGTTCCTGGGTATTCCTACTCTGTGCCTGCCTCCTCTTTTGGGTCTGAGGTCATCATTTGCTCAAGGAGTTTGCTGGTGAGCTGCGGTGCTGCCTCCCTTAACTGTCCCAAAGTTTCCATTTCTGGTGGGTATGTTTAATTAACCTCAATGAGTACTTCCCAAATTTTTTAGAGTGAGGCCTGTTACCACTTTTTAATAGGTTGGAGCTACCCTAAAACCCTGGTGATCTAACCATACTGGGATTATTGCCATCAAAATTATGATAGTAACATATTTCTGTGAGTACTGGGCAGCAGGCTGAATCGCACCCATCTCCTCTTGTCTCAGAGTTTTGCGAATTCAGCCCTCTCACCAACTAGGGGCTTCTCATACTGAAGGAAAACGTGATTTTGGGAGCTGCATTGTGTGTCACTGCCAAAACTTTGTCTGGTTGCCAAAAGGAGACAAGGTTTGGCAAATCTCTCCTTTGCTTTCATTACAGAATACTACTAGTGCAACAACAGAGTCCTTATGGCCTTGATCATCCTTTGCATTAGCACAGTGTCTCTGGGTTGACGGAAATCATTAAAAGCTTTCTCAGCAGTCCCCCTTTCCCCTCATCACTGGAAATCCCAGTGCAGCATTAGATGAGCTGCAAATCAGTCTCTCTTCTGCCCCTATGCTGCACCAGCTACTCAGCCTGCTTTATTCCTCTCCCGTGGTAGAAGCCCTATCATTGTTGGACCTCTCTGAGTGACAGGAGGCTATCTTGGAGACACTGTACCACTGACCTGCTGGTGGGACCTGCCCTATGGTGGCCGCAGGGAAGCCTCAATTTGGATTTGGATTCTCTTCTTTACCCTGTCACAAACTCCGTGCAACTATGCTGACTGTTTTCCTACCAAAGTATATATTCTTGTAAAGTGCTGTGGGATTAGACAGATGGAAGATGCCAATAAATCTGACATAATCAAAGAGTTTGATGAGTAAATCTATTTTCATACCAGTACAAATTAATAAAACTGCAGGTTTGCTAAAGTTTCCTTGTGTTTCCTGGGGCATATGGTCTAGGTTTCCCAGCCTCAGAGCAACACGTAGATCCTAATTTACAGACTGGTCCTACCAGACCCTGTGCAGCAATGTTACATCAGCACAGGCTCCACTGAGTTTCTAAATTCAGTCTGTACAACTGTCTGCTTGCTAAGCCATCCTCCTCCTCCTGACAAGGAATTTGTGTTTGCATTAACTCCAAATACCTTCTTTGTAACATACCACCCTGACGTCCCTGTCCAGGTTGCAACTGTTCTGGGAGTGGAGGCTTTCTATTCCCAGTGCCACCAAACTCCAGTCTCTGCTAGTCTTTACCAAAATTCTCCTCTGTTTTTCTCTGTTTTCCACTAATAAGCCATTAGATTCTAAATATGATGTTCTGGCTCTTTTAAAGCCATGATAAAGCTCCCATGGTCTTCAGGCATGTCAGAATTTCATTGTACATACCTGCTTTTTTTGGTGGATCTCCATTTGTCTGCTTGTTTCCTTGGTTTGCCGTGCTTCCTTCTCTACATAATTGTTTAAGGATCAGTTTGTTTTAAAGACCTCTTTTCTGAAGCCCCAGTACTTCTGTTGAAGTTGTTTTGGATGGTTAAGTGAACTCCACCCTTGTGCAGACACCTCTGAGTGCATAGTCACCACCAAGCAGATGGGGTGCAGGACTGCACTTGCTTCAATGGACCATGGGCTTCTGTTTTTCTGAGTCAGTGGACATAAAAATCTCTCAAAAAAATCAGCCAGCTTTATATTGGACTAGAGACTAGGCACTTGCTGTGACTGTCAGGGACTGTTATATGATAAAGAAATCAAAACTCTGTGTGTGAAAAGTCACTCCCCCGAAGTATAGAAAATGTGGGAAAGATCCACTCCCATGCAGATGGGCAGCACAGTGCTCAAACGTCACTCCAGCAGGATGTAAACCACAAACTACACACATGAAAGAAAACACAAAATTTCTTTTTAAAATTTCAGTCCCATTTTTGAACAACAGGACCCATGTTAGTCACTATGGAAGAGGAGTTAAGGTAGTGGGAATTCTTACATAAAATATAAACGGAGTGGGTTTAGCTTTTTGAGCATAAATTTCACGTTTAATAGTGAATTTCTTTCTTTTTTCCCCCTAAACTTATAGGATACAGGTTTAGCAAGGTTTTACTTGCTTATTCCAGACCTAAATTTTGGCCTGCAGAAAGGGTATAACATTTCCAATAACTGTGGTTTTTTCTAAAGACTCTTTTAACAGAGAGAGTGTTTTACCAGGCAATAAAATAACTTTTTTTTTTCTTCTTTACAACAACTGAAGCCTTATGCAAATACAGAAAGTTTCATAATACCTCAGAGCTCACTCTTCTGTATTTACAGCAGTGTAGTTGACATTAGAACTGACTTTGTTTGTGGGCCAGTCACCTAAAATGCTGTTGGGCAACAAGTGACCTTCTGTACTTGTGTCTCTGCGCTGGCTCCTTCTCATCAGTAGCAAGTACAATTCAGAAAAAAAAATTGCCTGCAGGTTTGTAATTGGAGGTCAGTGGGTTTTTTAAATTTGGTCACACCATTTTAATAAAAAGTTGGTTTAAGAATTCTTTTGCAGTAAGTGGTGTTTTATGGCAGGATAACCCAGATATCTGAACACCCTGCATTTATGAAAGTGCTTTCTTGATTGTTTCTGAAGTCTTACAGCTGTAGCCATTCAGAAGGAGAGAAAGCAGTCTTGGTTTCAGCTGCACTGTAAAACAGGGCCGTGCTTGTGTTTTGATACAGCTTCCAAATTCCAGCGTGGTCTATAGCCCATTGAACGGTGAGATTTAATGCCAGCCGGAACAGCTGGGGTCTTACCCTTGCTTGAGCTTTCTTAGGCTATTGCAGCTCACTCTTAGGTAGTCCAGGCTCTCTAAAGAGAGGACTGTCGTCTGAAAAACGTATCCCACTGCTGGATTGCTGCAGAATGGCTGAAACCTTAAAAAGAATATCCCAAGTGTCTATATTAGAGGCCAGTACAGCAAAATGCTAGCATTTTGAACTGCTTTTGCTCTCAACTGAGGATTAAAAGCATTTTGTATTATTAGGTTAGTTGCAATATCCATTTCACTTGAACCCTTGAAGGGTGCCTCAGATGCTGTTGGGTTTACAGCATCGCAGCTACCGCAGCGCTCTGCACCGAGCGCTCTGGGGATGCTGCTGCTCCCTGGCTGCCTACTTTGCAGACCCTTCCCTGCACTTTTCTGTGTCTTTTCTTGTTGCTGCTCAAGACGCAAGCTGGCTTCCTTTCATGATATAAGCAAATGATTCGGGAAACATGTTGCATTAAAGCCAAGGCTCTGTTTAGCTAGTCAAACACATGGTAAAACAATTGCACTTTTGTCTGTGCAAACAGAGCGCAGCTGTTTGTCTCAAATGGCGCAGACCGTTCCTGTTTGTTACAGTCTTGATACCAGAGGGTGCTGAGGGTGCCCTGCATAGATCTGACTGCCCTTGTAACTCCCTTTTTTGGGCTGGTTTAGGGACTATTTAGGGTCCCTAATTTGGGCCGTAAACGAACTACATTTACTTAGTTTAGCCTAATTATATTTGATCTGGTAAGTACACTGACTTATAGTTTTTAAGTTCTTTATTCATTATGTGTGTTTTTCTTTTAGCAACTCTAGTTTAGGTATAGGTATACCAAGAAAAAAATACTAAAAGGTCAAGCATAAAGACATTATTTCTAAGCTAAGACTCCATGTTCTTCTGCGACTGATGCAGTATTTCACCTAGGGCCACCTTTAGCCATTCGAGTTATTTATCATTTTCAGAGCTGTTCTGTGGTAGGTATCAAATTGCAGTATACAATAAAAATGGTTATAAAGTTAGGCATATAGTCACGGGTTTGCTTTCCTGACGTGGCCCAGCCCAGCTCAGCTTTACCTGTGGGTATTTCTCACTGGGACTCAGATTAAGTCAGTCATTTTACACACCAATTCCCAATTAGGGCCATGAGAAGCAGTGACCTATATTTCCCTATTCCCTGTTTACGGAAGGTTTGCATTTCAGGGTATTGGGTCCTTACTGTTATTACCCTCCAGGTATCTATAGATAGCTTTAATTTACCTACATGAGTACTTCCCATTTGCCATGTCGGCGTTTGTCTGACTGCTCGATCTGTTGGGAAAACTCTGCCGCTGCAGAGCCGAGACTTGTGTGCAGACCAAAAGCCGCCCGCCCCCAAAACAAGAATTGTTCTCATGGGCTATTAGGTCAGCTCTTTTCCCCCTCTATTTGTGGATTTTGCACAGCAATGGTTTCATTCTATTCCCAGTGACAAAAAAAAGACTGAAATTCCCATTGATTCCTGCCAGCAGTGGGGAGAGAGGGAAGGAGAGACTATCTGAATCTATAGAGAGGCCCTCTGAGAATCTATTACTTAATTTTATATTTTGTGACTCATTATATTATGTTATAAAATATATATTATTTTATTGGATGTATTTATTAGCTTTTTATATTATGTAGGTTTTGTATTATGATGTTTAATTTTTTTTCAGTTAAAGACCAATAAATCTGTAATACTATAGAAAATTCCGCTCCTTTTTTAAAAAAAAAGTATGTAATGAATGTATGCAATGAAAGCATGTAATGAAGCCTTGCTCAGACAAACCAACCAGACCAGACCACAGCCACAGATCAAGACAGAGACCCAGAATTACACGCTTATATTTGTAATTCTGTAAATGGAGTTGGTTTTCTCTGCTATGCGTTGGATCATGCTCTGCTGGTACCCAGCTTCTAGCCCACCGGTGGGACAGTGAGCCAGCTTAACTCTGGTGTAAATGCTGAACAAGAAATGCATCCCTCTAGAGAGAAAATCCTGTGTTTATGCAAGACCTGGATACTTGCCTACTCCCACACCACCCACTCTACAGCCAATTACACATTTGCTAGAGGTATTTACAGAGCTGAACACACAGCTGCAATTTATTCTGTTTCATCCAGTAACCTCAATTATGTAGAAAAGGACATTGCATGATTTTTTAACCTTCTGGCAACATGCAGTAGGTTTTGAATTGTTAGGTTTCAGCTTTGATTTACTAATCCTAGCAAGATTGCATGAATTCATAACAAAAAAAAAAGTAGAAACCTAACTGGAAACATACCTTTTAGGACCTCTGATTTTCATCTCTTTTCCTCATTCCAGCATGACAATGTAAAGCTTAGCAGAGTGGGAGCAAATACTTCAGTGCTCCCTGTGTTTGCTTTTATTTAGGAGCTTAATCTTGTGTCTTAGGCTCTTCTGTGGCAGCATGTTCAGCATTTCTGTGGCCTGGGCTCTTTGCTGAGCACTGGGATTCCTCTGCTTTATGGCTATGGGTTACCTATTAAAATAGAAGAGCCCCTTTATCAGCATAAATGCATGTTGTGTGTAGGGGAATGAAAGAAGTTGAGCACTGAGCCTTCCCTCCTCCACTGTTGTTCTCCTGCCTTGGATTTCTCTGCACTTCTTCCTTCTATCCAAACATCCATCTTGCCATTGATTTCACTAGGACTTCAAGTGATCTGAAAACTTAAGCTACGGTTTACTGTTATAAGTGTAAGCTGCTGCCAGAAAGGTTGATCCTATCTTCACCTCCTTTTCACCTCCCTCTTTCCCTTTGCCTCCAACCAGATATGTATCTATTGCCTTCTTCCTCCAACCATGCCAGGCACATCAGGGAACTTATTTTGCCTGGAGACAAGTCCTTTCATTTATTTATTTTTGCTGGCACCAGATTAAAAGGGAGTGGTGCCGGCTTTGGTGCATTAGTCCCCACAGCCAGCACAAAGGGACAGGGAGTGCAGGCACCAAGTCCTGTTACGAACGCTCCACCCCTTTGGAAGAAGTTTGATATCCAGATCCACAGAGTCCTTGGCAATTCAGGCTGAGGGTATCCCTTTCTGCTGGCAGAAAGGGCTGTGGAGTCCCAGATCAGTCCCAGATCAGGTTACTGCTCCAGGTTTTAATAAACAGACCTTTTTTTACCACGTTCTTTTAAAAGTGAGATTCGTTCTTTACATCCTAAGGAGAGGGAAACCTCATTCTCTGGTGTTGTCACGAAGGGTTTTTTGTACAAACCCATGGCATGGTGTGTGAGGTAGAAGGTGATGACGTGGTAATTAGCTCGGAAGATTGATTAGAGACATCTAACAATGAGCAGGGCAAACCTGTGTGGTTACCCACTTGTAAAGAGCTCCTTTTTAAATGGTAACTGCAATAAAAAGTAGAAACAGCGTAATTTTTTGCACCTCTGTGACAAAGTAGCAGCCTTAGATGGGAATAAGAGTTACTTTCACTCATTTCTCGACTCCATCATATTTCATATTTAAATTAGATTTTAAAAAATGACACCTTGATTTCCATCTGTTTCTTGAGAGTGCAGTGGTGCTCGGGAGGTGGGAATGGGAGTAGCGGTTCCCGGCATCCCCAGATGAGCATGTCGGGGGGAAATCCCATTGGAAGCATAACTCTTCCTTGAAAATGTTGGAAGCTTGGCTGTCCCCTTCCTCCTTGCTGAAGGCTGGAAAGCTGTGTTTCAGATGTTACATTCTTGTAGCACCTGATCCTTCTCCAAATTTTGCTGAAATCTGTTAGCAGGACAAGAAAAGCCAAAGCAGATATATTGCCTTTTAAGCAAGCAATGGTAAAGAATATCTTTTATTTGCTTTTTCGTTCTCGGTTTCAGCAGTTCAGTAACCTTCACAGGTGAGAGCTGTGGTCATACCACAGGAATCAGCCAGTAAGTTTTGTATCTCAGAACTGGCCCAGAGTTTTAAAAAGTATCTATAGCGTGTGAAGAGCTTGGTTTGTTGGGTATTCTGCTTAAGACATCTCCAGGTAACTGACAATTGCAAAATGTTAATCCTTCAGCCCCAACTTGCATGGGTGTCTGTAAAGAAGGGTTCTTACTGACAGCACGGCCTGGTATTTAATAGAAATCAGGATCTCACAGGTCTCTCATACAGATTACACAGAGAAAATAGGTGGTTTTCTAACCACACGTGAAGAACCTTTCCTCTGGAAGATCACAGTGTGTGTCAGAATACCATAATGGAAAAATTGTAAGCTTGAGCTATTCAATCTGGCCAGCTGATCCTTGTCCCTGCAGGATTAGTAGGACATGAAAAAAGCATTTATTTGTAATTATTGAGGGTATCTCTGTAACAGAAATGTAAGCAGGCTGTTTCTGCAGTGACTTTCATTTTAATTTTCATTAGCGAGAAGAAAAGCAAAAAGACTAACATTGGACTGTTCTTCTTGAAATAGTTACATTGTCAATGCTGGTATCAATTTTATTCTGTAAAATTGTCAAAATACACTTTTCTTTAGACAGCTCTGAAAGAAATTATGCTTAGAGGCTTTTATTTTACGTCTTAGGAAAATTGGTGAAGAACTTTCCAGGACTGAAAATAACTCCTATATTTGCCTGAATTCATAATTTCTCTTTGATGTTAAAAAGGTTTTAAAAAAAAGACCAAAAAGAAACCAATACATTTTTCCACGTATTTTGGGAATGGCTTGTCTTAAAGTTATCTGTGTGACTTTGGCATCCCATGAGATGACAAGAAGCAATAATAGTCAAGGGACCATGTCATAAACTATCCAATATGTAAACCAGTGTGCATACAAATTATGAACAGAGCAAAGGGTTAAATCCAGTCTGTCTCATGGTGGATGACTGAGCCAGCCCTAATTTGCACACAGCTTTCCCAACAACTGCTTGTTTCTGTGCAATGTGCTAATAACTTTTGAAGTACCTTGGTTTCAAAAGAATCCGCTTTGCAGCAAGGCACGGCTGCGGTTTGAGCTGCCAGCTGCTAGAAATCTGTTTCAGATCTGTGCAGAGTCCAGGGGTGAAATCCTGGCTGCTCTGGAGCAAAAAATTAGTGCAAGGCTGGATTTCATTCTTACTCTCCAGCGTTTTCTAAGATTTTCCTTCATGCAGTTGCCACATGTACAGTAATTTTCAATGGAAATTATTTGGTGGCAATGTGTTCAGCATCTCTTTATGCTGTTAGCATCTGATGCGAGAACACCTATAAGTGTCAAACAGCCTATGAAAACCTTGCTGTTTGGTTGTCCTTGGTGCTGTTGGAGGAGAAAACTCAAGTGTGCTGGTAGAGACTGTGCTTTGCAGTCTTAGACCCTGAATGGTCCCTTTACTGCCCAGATAATTGGGTAAAATATCAGTACTACCGAAAATCAGTGCTTTTACCACTATCATTAATGTCTCATTGCATAATCTAGCTTTGTATTCAGGAATTTCAAGCCTGCGTTCTGTTTGGTAACATTGATTTCTTTGGTACCTATTTGATCTGTATTTGTAAGAGCGTTTATACTCTCTTGAAGATAAGTTAGCAAAAAAACCAACAGCAGAGTGGATTCTGACACTGATCCTGACACTGAAATGTAAATGATAAATCCATTGAGAATTAAAGCCTTAACCCACAGCCGCTGAAATGGGGTGCATAGATTTGCTGCCATAGAGAAGGGCAGTCCCCCAGCCACGCTGCCTCCTGTATGCTGGCACGGGCATTTGAGTTCCTCTTCATCTCAACCTTTTTTTAAAATTTATGTCAAATTAAAGTAACTGTGTAATCATGGTCTTATCCTACTGCTTTGAGATCTGTTATCTGTTGACTCTGCATAGCTGTTACTTGCTTCATGACCAGTGATGAACGGTTGCACTCACTGCATCTGTAAATTTAAATGCTTTTTTAGGGCTGTTCTAAAGGACTTTGCAGTCATTACTGAAGCCAAAATCTGCAGTGGGAATTTCCAGCTCTTCACGATCTTTCACAACACCCTTCTAAAAAGTGTGCGTAGAAGAAGAAAGGAAATTTTTAAAGGATTTTTAAAAATATATTACATTGGAAAAAGTCCAGCAAGCAAGGCCTCCTCCACAAGGACAGGTGACTGCAGCGCAGACAGCACCTGAATAACCAAAGACCTAGACTAACTACCTAGCCTCAAATAATATTCCTGTAGCATTCATAAACATTAAGGTCATCCTGAGACAGAACACTAAGTAAGAATGTAGGTACACAATGTTTTTGTTCAATAATTGGCTTTAAGGTAGTTGTGCCATGCTTGCAGCCAGTCTCTGATATCCCTTGGGTGCATCCCGCAGTCATCCTCACCGCAGGCCCTGATCAACACCGGCTCAGCCATCTGGCCCTGGTGCAAGCAGCCCTCTGCGAGGGAGCGGGGCTTGGGTTTGGCTGGCAGGCAGTTCTCCCAGCAGGAAAATCAGGGGGTGTGGATGTACATGTCCAGGGCAGCTTGGCAAGACCGAGGAGGGGCCGGCAGCCAAAGCTTGCCGTGGAGGGAAGAGGAACAACCAGTGAGGGGGAGGAAGGGTTGTACAGCTGCAAGGACAGCACAATCCTATTTTTGGTCATTAAATGTTATGTTAACTAATTCTAATTCCTCTTCTTCCCACCTTCAGTTTTATGATAAATGGCATGATAAGTGGCATGAGAAGTCTTTGCTAACTTCTTTAAGTGATGGAGTCCCAGATCCTTTCTGTTCAAATGTAAGCCCAAAGTTGAAGTTTTCCTTTTCATGGGAACACCTGGAATTGGTTAAATCTTCTATATGTGCCAGTGAAAACCTGCAGAAAGACAGAGGTGCCTTTTCTGCTGTCCCTACTTCTGTGGGCTGCTGTATGCCAGGGTGAGACATTCAAATACGTAACAATAAATGTTTATTACTGTAACATTTAAATATTTGAAATTAACTAAGGGAGTCTTTTCATTTCAGTGTTACTTTATTTAACTGTTATTGCTTCTGTGGTTTTTAGATCGCCACATCCTGACCAACAAAATGGGCGGAATTTGTTCTGGGCTTTGTCATTTCTTGAAGTCTGAGGGATAAAAATGGATGCTTATCTCCTGTCAAGCTCCTTGGAGAGCTATGAGGAAATGAGCAATAAAAGGCTCTTTGAGGCTCTTTTAACTTTAGTTTATTATCTATTATAGTTACTGATGTGTGGAAACCATCAGAGAAATTTTACATGTTTACAGTTACAAAGCCCTTAACGTCTGTAGCTGTGAGCTGAGCACTTACAGCTTTTTGAAATGTGTTTTTATAAATGTAACATTAAATCATCATGATTTTGTAAACCTGTCCTGCGATAATAAGATATGGGTTGATGCACTCAGTCAGGGCTGGTTTGTGGGTACTCACTTGCTCTCACTCATTTTGTAACTCCACCAAGAGAGCAATGCACGATGTTGACTTGTTTGGGGCAGGACTGATGATGGCCAAAATGCACGAAGCAGTGCTGCATTTCATTTCCCCTTGCTGGCTGGTGCTCTGGTTGGAAAACTGAGGTGGGGAGAACAAAACAGGGTGAGTCGAGGGCACTCAGCATACCGAAGGACTCAGGACTGTGAAAACCTCTCTCCCCTCATCAGGACTGGAGGACACAGCAAATGGCTTTACATTTCTTTATCCCTCAGGGATCGAGATCTGGAACTTGCAGAGACTCAGCCCTTGGGGGCACTAGCCAAGCGATGGCCATATAGAAAGCTTTCTGCTCCCAGGGCGACTAGCTGTTTGTTATCATCTCCTGCTTCTCACAGCTCTTTCCATGCAATTTGAGGAAAGTACTCTGTGCCTTCTCTTCCTCTCTGTATTTGTCCTCTCATCTGGCTTGGGTGGACTTTTTGCATCTAATCCTACCCACTAGAAATGGTGAAACTAATAAGCCATTTGGATCCAGTGCAAAGGACAGCATGCAGGGGACTGTTCTCAGCCTGTATGTGTTGCTGATTAATAGTACTCGCAAGGGCATACATTAAAACAAACACAGGGAGAATGCAGACATGTCAACTCCTGTCTTCTGCATAAGAAATTCACTCTTGGCATCCAGATTGCTGATCACTACTGTGGTGCCTGTACCATCTGCATTTACACCATTGCAGCCCCGGTGGGAGTGGCTGGCTGGTCTGGAAATTCTGTTCCTCTGCCAGGGATGTTCCCCGGAGGCCCCTGAATGCCCCTGACATGATCTGGCATGCAGATTTATCTGTCGCTTGCATGCCTGTCCCAGGCCAAATATGAGTCCCATGCAATGGGATTCCAGTAACCCAAGAAGTCAGAATATGCAGCAGTAAAACAAACGTCAGCCATTCAACTTCCAAAAACTGCATTAAGCCAGAGGAGACAATGTTATTTCTGCAGGTCTGTTTTAAATCAACCCAAATATTATTCTGGAGCCAGAGCTATAATTCAGTAAAACTTGATACAATCTTGGAGAGCCATAGAAAGCATTAGGAAATACTGCTGGGAGTTGAGAGACATATAGATACTGCAAAAATCTGCATTTTAAGCTAAATAAATAGACATGCCTCTTAAATACTAATTGAGGTGCACTGCAGAGATGGGTTACATTTTCAACCAAAATCCTTAGAATTCAGAAGGCTTTGTCTGCATGTAAAAGCTGAACCGTTTTGCTAATGTTACTTGAAGCTGAAATATAGCATATGAATGTACAGCAAAGGCACATCCATACTGCCATGGAAGTTGGCTAGGAGGTATTGCTGACTGTGATACTTTGATGAGCTTTTAGGCTACCAGTAAGGCTGACTTCCAGGATCTTCAGCTCTGCAGAGGAGTTCTGAGTTTGAAGGGGTAAGGTGCAAGAGAGAGGTCTGCCCTCCCTTCAGGGGCTGCTGCTGTTTCTGCACAGAGGCTCTAAGGAGCAAGGATTGAAATAAGCAGTTGCATTTTTGATTAAATGTTACATTTTAGTATTGGCTTTGTTTCCTCTATAATTTTCCTTAAATGCAACATCGATAGCTACATTCTGTACATTTTGCACAAATATTAATTTAGTTTCTCCACACGTTTTACTTGAGAGGGAAGGTAGCAGATGCACAAAAGTTAAATGGCTTGGCTTGCAAGAAGATCTGGTTTAGAGCTAGCAATGGAAGACACCAGAGCTGTTTCCCATCTCTCTGCAATCATTTCTGTCTTGTGTTTCTGCCTAAATAGGAAAGGTGAAAATATAAAATAAAGTGTGAAAATTTCTAGTGATACTCACCGCATAGCTTCTTTCATACAACCTCAAGATCACTTACAAGTAAGGTAACCTTCTGGTGAATGTATTGTTTTCATTGAAACATCAGGATGAAATTATTGTTGCTTTAGGTTCCATATTTTTATCATTAAAAACACAGACCTAGACACTACATATTTTCAGCCTTTTTACCAAATACTGTAATATTATGATTAGATACAGAGAAGGCTTAATATTTTTGAGGAATCAGTATTGTTATCTTTTTTTTCCTCATCAGTGTTTTACAATGTTGATGTGAGTTATTCACTGATTAACTCTTTTAAGACATACAGTGGCATTGGTTTGCATATTACTATCAAGACTTTTTGGACAGAAATTGGCCTCTGATGATACAAGACTTTCAACGTTTGAATTTGTTATGGCTTTTAAAAACAAAATATTAGCATATTTGAAATTAATTAATGAGCCATACTTGCTGAAGAAAACCAAAAACTGTTCACATAAAAAGTAAAAAGAACTAGATCTGTGTAGGAATATCTCCTGAAATGGCAGTGACATTTTAATCCATCCTAGTACTGACTTCATCTTCCATCCTTTGGGTTCATGTTGTACCAGTGGATGTTCTGGCACTAAGTCATCATCCAGGCCTTGCCCTGAGCCTGGAAACACGGTGGATATTTTTACTGTAGCTACCAAGAGCTGTTGAAAGTAGTTTCTATGGAAGTGTTTAAGACAAACTAAGGATAACAGGCTCTTTGCAATGGCCAGAGCTGTCTCATCCCATGTTATTTGCAAAGCACCACTGATACCAGAAAACATCATTGTTATAAGAAAAATATTGTTATAAGAAAAAACGATTGATGTAGGACTTCAAAATTCTACAGATTTGAAAGTTGAAGTGACATTTTAAAAATTTTACGGAAAATTAACTTGACAGATTAATTCTAAGGAATGTGTTTTTCTTAAGAGTGCTGAATGAGCTGGTATGAAGCGTTCTAGAGGTTTTGCATGCCCAGGAGTTGATAGTACCTCTGTGTAAATAACGTTACCAAAAAAATCTGCTGCTTGCTTTTCTCCTCAGGTTTGCCAATTTGTCGTCTCTGTCAACGGCCTCAATGTCCTCCACGTGGACTACAGGACAGTGAGCAACCTCATCCTGACAGGCCCTCGAACGATTGTGATGGAAGTGATGGAAGAAATAGAGTCCTGAGAAGGAAAAAAACCTCTTGCTGGACATTTTTGTGAGAGAAATAGCGACGACCGTGGAGCGGCATGACACAAGGAGGCAGGACATTGCTGTGTGTCTAAATAGATATGGTTTTGCTTTTAGGGGAGGGGGGAGTCTCTTTCATTTAACAATAATAGCACTGGTGATTATGCTAAGAAGTGAACAATTGATACCAGCATATTCTCACTAGGGACTTTTCTTTGCCTGATGGAGACATGGTTAAGGCCTTTAGGTTGTCTGTCGAGCCATGTCTACATCGGTTAGAATGGCTTCCCACCTAAAAGGCCGTGCAGACTTCCTCACAGGCTGCCGCTGGATCAAAGCGCTTCAGGAGATGAAAGAACCAAATACTGTGGGGTCAGGATGTCACAGATGGTTTGCATGACATATTTATGTTGGTAAACATCCTCCTGGTGTCCAGCTTTGTCCCAGGAGCATGTGCTGCTGCAGTTGCTCTCTCCTTGGGCCGAGGGACAGCTGACTAAATGCTGGCTTGATTGCAATCAAACACAAATGAACTGCAAATGCATGAAAAAAATTGTGTTAATTCTCTGTAGGAAATACTCTGGTATGAATGTTTGGGTTTGACCAATTGGGTCGAACGTTTCAGTTTGATCAAATGGGTCAAATGTTTGGTTTTGACAGATTTTTCTAGAATGAAAAATGTAAGACCATGAAAATGGAAAAGCATGCAGTCCTTTTGCAAAATCTGGCCTTTGAAAATTTGTTTATATTCCTACACACTGGTTTAGGTGCTCAAATATAAAGCCTTGATATTTTTTGTTCCTTTTATGTAAAGGAAAGGTGTCTCCGTCTTGTCATTTATCACTTTGCAAAATTTTAGACACCTTTATTCCTAGAAGAAGATAATTTGGTAGGTTGAAGTGGGAAAATCACAGTCTTAGCATTAGCAGTGGTACATCTAGATGCTCCAGCAGAGAGCTTCAATTGAACTTCAAATTGAAGCAATGTACTTGAATGTACATTAAGCTTGTCAGCACTTTCCAATCATCAAATGTTTTGCAAACTACAGACTTGCCACGAGTTGCATTTGACACTATTACTAATAAAACATTGTATTTAACTGACTCTTTGTCAAACAGTAGGATTTCTTCACTGATGAATTCATGAAACAAATCTTTCCTAAAAATGTATATACAAATGCCCTATTCTGCTGAGTTAGGTGACTCCTCAGCTCGATGGTAGTTGGATTGCACGGGTTTTCTTTGATATTTGAACTGAATACATACATCTTTGTCCACAAAATTATAAATATATATTGCAGACTTTCTCTGCTGTCTAAAATTTTCAATTAAAGCTTGACTTTCTATATAAGCATACCACAAATCCTTCAATTATGGGGTGGGGAAAGTATTTTTTCCTCAAATAATTTTGGAATATATTTTATATTAAAAATTGTTCTCACTAAATACATTGCGCTTGCAGTATGTTTTTCACTCACTTGACTACTTTTACATCAGAGGTACATCAAGTCTTCAAAATCACACATGCCTGCAGCTTTGTAGGTAGAAGTCCATGTATTCTTTGGTTCTGATACAGCATATCCCTGGTGGATTTTTCACCATGAAAACTTCTCATATTCCACTAATAGGCAGCAGGGCAGGGAGGTATAAGACGGCAACTGCTAACCTGATGCTAGCCAGGCACAAAAGTGTCTGGAAGACTCTTCCAAAGTGCCATTTAATATGATGGTTGTTTATCCCTCTTCTACCCCAAAAAATGTTGGTACACATATATAACCCATAGCAGATTATGTTCTAGAAGTCATCTAAGGTAAATTGTTCAGAACTTAATGTTATATGAGACTATAACAACTGTTGATGGTATCCACTAAGAACAGTTGGAATAAATCGTGTTGTCCCAGAAATGTGTCAGTATGCTACAGGTTTTTGATTTTGTGAATCCAGAAATGCTTCCCCAAATTCTTCTGTTTTCTTTTCTCTTTTGCCTGGGTTGTTTTGGTGACTTAGTTGGTAGGTATTTTGTGCGGCTTTAAAATATAAATTCTACATGTTATGCTAGGTTAAACATTAAAAATGTCAAGAATTTTCTTAGCAAAATGCTAATGATTCTCTCTAATGCCATCGTGGATTCTACTGTCTTACATCTCTTGCCTTAGTTAATATTCTGCTACAAGTTCCTGTAGCTTACAGATAATTAAGAAACTGGGTCAGAATTTAGCTTAATAATGCATTACAGAGTGCACTTTAGACTTGAGCAAAAAGAGTGGGGATGGGGGCAGGGAGAAATCTGTGCATATCATTATGTTACAGATTGGAGATGGCATTTTCATTTGCAAGATACATTAGTCTATCACAATTTGAGCACCATTATTTGCCTGCTGTTTAATGGGGATTTCTATATTGTGTTCTCATCTTGATTTGCAATCCGGAATTTAATTAATTCTTTCCCTCTTCAGTGTGACAAAGGTATTCAAATTATCTCTGCAGTGAAACTTTTGTATTTTGGAAAAAAGGATGCAAAGTTAACAATTAAGCTATGAAATGTATAATTTCCAATTAAATTGCAGCTTGTCTGCACATAGTGATACACACCCTCCACGACATCCCATAGGAGTCCCTGTCAAACTCTCATGCACTTCAGAGGGCATAGAATTTTGAATATAACAGAGCACCTTGGTTCCTGCAAAGTACCAGGGGAAATGTAAGATTATTCACAGAAGTGAGGCATTTCAAGGTATGCATGAATATAACAGCGTGGACTGACGCAAGAAACCAGAGAGGAAAAAACCTTTGGCATCAGCAGTAATAACTTCATTAGAAAGACAGGCATTTTTGTAAGATTCACTCTCTATGTGATCGCATTTTTGTTACTATAGATCTTGTGAGATCCTCTAATAAATCTTTATACAACATCTTCAAGGAACATAATAGTTAATTAAATTCAAGTAGCAGTTAAGCTAATTGGAGCCTTAATTCAGTGCCATATTTCTCCTATTTTTCTTCTGTCATATTTCCTTCAAGATACATACCTTTGATTACCTTTATCAAGATCAAATAATGTGTGTACTATTGAACACAACCAGTTCCACAGCTAGTCCCATGGAAGGCATTTCATTCATGAAATAATGCAATAATCCACTTCAAGTGTGTCAGAATTCAATTGTCTGCATTTTAGGTCTCAATAGAAGCTGAAAATAAAATTGTCAGCATCAAAAAACCATAGTGGTGTCATAGCAGGATCTGCAATACCAGTGAGTCTGTCCTACTGTCCTCTTCTATGAGATTACCTTCAGGAACAGGTCTGGGAAGAAAAATTCATGCGGGAGGAATTTTTGTCTCACTGTTTTCTTCCTTTGCTGGTTATATCCTCACTAATAACTACAGAGTGCTAGGGATGTGTCAAACACTGACCCACAATTACAGGTTTAATGGTCAGCATGTCTCCTTAGCATGGTCTAGACCTCTGAGAAAATTGCCCAAGTGTAATTCAGAGAATAACATGAGATCAGGATTTGGGCATAGGGGTGCAGGCTGTGTTGTGCCTCTTGGGAATGGTCCCGTACCGATTTGATGTGCTAACATAGACATAGCCAAAGAGAGTAGCCTGAGGATTAGGAAGAAGAAGTGACTGATTTTCTTCATCCACACTGACATCTATGATGCATGGAAGTTTCCTTTTCCCTGTGGACAGAGAAGGAGGATCAGATTATGGGTAATGCTCTAATAATTTCAGATAACACCAGGAATTAAATACTAATTTTTAATGTTAATTTTGCTAAACAAGAATTATTCTAATTTTAGAGACAGGAAAAACAGAAAATATGGTTTGAAAAAGTGTTTGCCTAATGCAAGGCAGACTGAGAAATGAATTGTTGCAATTATGAGTATTTTCTTCCCAGTGTATAATTAGAACTAGACCACTTGTATAAGTGAAAAAGCATGTGTATGTCACATGTTTAAGTAAAGCGAGACCACACTACTCTTCAAACAAAGTAAGAGAGCTTCTAACCTTTTACAATAAAACTGCCATTAAAGGTTTCCATAAATCACACTTTTAAAATTTGTCTTTCTGTATCTGGTGAGTGATGTGGCTTATATTTTTCCACTTACATGTGTTACTTATAAAACCAGAAATAGTAACTGCCAATGTAATAATTCCTTTTGTATACACACAGTGCAGATAAAAATATCATTGATGTTTCAGAGAAGCTGAGTGATTTTAAATCGATTTCTCTACAAACTTGTACATAAATAAATATTTACACATTTGTTTTAAAATTGAGCCATTAATGCAAAAGATAATCTAAGAATGTTGAAGAATGTCACAGGACTCAATGATAGAATTAATATATACCATAAAGACAGTGTTTCACGTGTAGTTACAGTTTTATACTTGCAATTCCTCAGGAAAATCCAGAAATGTTCAGGTGGGGGTAGCTGTAACTGTCAAACTGAACATCCTCTAGAGAAATGGCTGTTGTTTTGCAGTTAGGTATCCATTCTCATATTGTCCATGGGAGCTGTGCATTTCCAGTACTGTTGAAACTCAAGTTGCATAAGCGAACACTTAAAATTAAATGCTTAGCTTCGAGAGCCTGTGTTTGATGCAGGCACTGTACGCTAGGTAGCACAAATCGTTGTATTGCCTTTTATATAAAAATGCTGCCATTGACTAATAGCTTTCCCATTCTGTGTCACCAATTTGCAGGTGATTAAGCATGGGCAGCTAGTGGCACACAGGCCACTTCAAAGATGTGTTTACCTCATGCTGGGCAGCTGAACTCTACTGGGAAATGCTCTGGCTGCTGCTGCATGCACCCTAGCAGGCCAAGCTGGGGAACGCTGGTCTAAAGGACAGCCCATGGCCACTGTTTTGCCTCTGCCAGTGATTTATGGACATATTTCATTTTCTTTCTTATTCTTCTTCTCCTTTTGCGACATAGTTTACAATGGTCCTACTTTCTGCTTTCAGCTCAAATATTGGTTCTTGAAGGTCCTGATGGCCCTGCTTTCTTTGTCATTTTTACAAGTCTGTTTCTGAGAGGCTCTTCATCATCATCATCACTAGATTTCATAAATTAGCAGTGCTTATTATTTATCAAACCTGAGATTTCAGGAAAATGGGTCAACTGGCTGCTGCTTTGCTATCAAATTATAACTAACATACAAATAAAGCCTTGAGGTAAGAGAAAAAAACAAGACAAAGTTACCATAATATGGAATAAAATTCATTCCAGGTATGAAATACCACCACACCATTCTTAACAAAGCTTCATATGGTTCATAATGTGGTATAGGCCATAGCTTTCATGGGCTTTCTCAGGTTATGGAGATAAAAGATGAGAGACCTCTTAAGTGTTGATTTCCTCCTGTCTTCTGACTGATGATGCTACCACAGACCCTCTGCTCCTTCCCTCCATCATGTCCTCGCTGGAGTGCAGCCTCCCAACCATAGCTGGGCTTAGAATCACATAAACTCATGTCTTCATCGTAAACTGTAAATGACTGCAGAATTTAATCATCAGGATTTATGTTTTCCTCCCCAGGTTTTAGAGTTTCTTGTATTAAACAGAAAAAAATCTCCCTCTATTCTATGCCTTTCCAATTAGGAAATGCTCCATTCCCCCCTTCAGGTTTGCAGTGGAACTTGTGATGAACAGAAATCATACTTTCCTGATTGTACCGAAGCATAACTCAGGGAATATCAGTTCTTACCTGCACTTCTCAGGCAAACCTCCACTGAGTGTCCCTGGGAAAATTTTACCTGAGCAAAACCGTCAATATGATGCCTATTACTAGACTGTAGCTGGAAAATACATGGTATGTACACAAAAAAAAATAAAACAAAAACCAAACAAAAACAGAGTTAGCTTGTTTTAAAATTCTTGTTGATGGTTTTAAATTAGAAGCAAAATGAGTGTTGAACCCAGAAGAGCATCCATCAGGCAGGTGCGGTGATAAGGCGTAGTATGGAAAGGTTCTGCCCTGTTATGTTACTTAATAGCAGCACAGAGGAGAAAAATGTAGTTTTATGACTAAATTTACCATTTACATTCTCAAGCCTATCTTCTCAATAAGAACAGATTTGTAATTAATACTTTTGCATTTAAGAACCTTCAAGCATAAAATGCAGTGGATAACAACATAGTAAAGATATGTTTGTGAAATATTTCCGTTTCAAATGTAACAAGCTACCCAAACAAAACATTTCCTTTAAAGAAACAATTTTAATTTACATTATGAAGTAATTAAAACTTTTTTCAATCTTTGATTTCTAAAATCTTTATAAACTATTTAGATACATGTGCAAACACTACATGTATCAATTAAAAATAAATACCCATGCAGATAAGCAGGCTTGACTGAACAACTGCTTTGTCAACAGGGCTAAACTGAGCTCTTCACGTTTATTAGCAAAAGTTTAATTAAGCGTGATGTTGAGCAAAGCCTGGGAAATATTAGGTGACTCCACTCGGAAGAAGTGGAGTAGTAGTTTCAGGAATCCATTTAATTTCTGTTCTCAAAGTGCCCTAACAGCCTTGCTTTACCTGCAAAGTATTTCTAAAAACAAGATAAGAGTTTCTTAAAACTCATTCAAATATCACAGATGGAACCAACTAGCTTTTATGGATTAACTTGGAAAAGATGAAACATGAAAGTATTTAAGATAATAATGTTACATTTTCCTGTTGCCTGCTTTGTTTTATAAGTGTTGTCAGCTCAGCTGCTTTTTGAAGATATCTTACTGCATCCTTTTGTTGGTTACTGAGTTTGAGATGTGTGTGCTTTGTTTTGCCACAATCAACAAGATCCTATTGGATATTACAAAAATCCATTATTTCATTTTCCATTACACTCCAGCAGGCAAAACATCTATTACAAAATATGCTTAAAAGAAACATTTACAAATAGGTGCTGAGTTATCATCTTAAATGTTCGATTTTCATTATAAAATATGTATTACACTTCTAAAATTTTGTTTCATTACCCACTATACATGCATCTGCATGATTGTATTACTGTTCATTCTCCTAAGAGATTATTTTCTGAGGGTTATTGATTCACCTTCCTTATAGCAGCATCAGTATTCGATTCCAGAGACCATTTAAACATAAATCATCCTGACCTCATCTCCTACATAATCACAGAAAAAAAAATCTTCTCTTCTGGTCCAGTTGGAAATTGTATTTGGAAGATGAAGGCCCTTAACTCTTAAGATGAAGGCTCTTACCTTAACTCTTGATGATTACTGTTTCTTTTGAAAAAAAAGCAGACAATGCTGCCTTAATGTGCAGAGCTTCAGGAAGCCACGTAATACAGGAATAAAGAGTTTATGATTAAGGTCAAATTGTCCCCATTTTAAAGGCTCTTGGATGATACTCTTTTCCAGTAGTTACTACTATTAACTCCTAGCAATGGGCTTGTAATTGCAAAGATGACCTTTGGCATGTGGACTAGTGCAGTGCTTTTTTCCCTGATTTGCAGCTAATCTGAAAAAGTATCGCAGCAGGGGGATGGCATCTACTTCTACTTATCTAATTGGAATCTGAACTCAGATGCCAGGGGCCTGATCTGTTGCATACATGTAAATGTGCAGTGCCATCAAAGATGCTTTAGGGTATTTGAGACATTCTTATGGGATGGAAACGACCTATGCAAGGCCCATGCTCCTTGAAATCACATCTAGAGACTGAGTCCCAGAGGATGCCTTAAACAGTGTAGGATACTTCAAAAGGCACTAGACACCCATGTGTGAACAACTGAATAACATCCCTAATAACAACCACTTAATATCAGCTAATTCAACTGTCTTACTGCTGGTATTTTTATTGAAGTTACCCACCTGTGTATTCAATTAGCATTGTTGATGTGAAAGAACTTCCTGGCTATCCAGCCAATTCTCCGAGAGGACATTGCACAGTTGTATCATGCAGAACAGACTGTGATGATAAGCTATTATTAAATGTCCCAAGAAATGCATCTCCTTTTCCTCTCCTCTTATGCTTTTTGTCAAGATGCAAAGTGGCCTTTTACCCAAGGACAGCATTGTTTCTGAATTGTCTTTTGCCAGTCAAGGGGACCAGAGCCCTTTGTCAGTTGAGCTGTAATCTATATGTATAAATGATACATAAATAATTACTCTCTGCATGTTTCCGCCGACACTTGCTGCTTGTTGTGGGTTACTGTCTTTTAGTTGTCCTGAAAAGTACTACTTTCACCCAAGGAGTCACAGCAAGGTAGCAACCTGCTCCCATTAGGAAAATGAGATCATAGGAAGTAGCAGCTACTGCAGCCACAGCAGATGAGGACAGAGGCAGCAGCAGATGAGTATGTCCACTTAAACCTGAGTTTTATTCCACTGCTTGCAATATGACAGGTATTGTAGCTCTCAGGTGTCCTGAAGTATTTATATACCTCCCATATGGTTCAGTGATGGCTCTCCCTACCATGTCCCTCGCACCACAGTCAGTCACACATCTCAGTGTTTGACATCTCAGCCCTTGGTACAAGGGTAGCTTCTGCTCACCCCCCCGTAGCAGAAGGGGGACTGAGGCAGTGCCCAAAACCAAATGAGGAATTCAAAGTGAAATTTATAGAGAATTTAGGTGATGACATAAAGAAGAGTCCATCAAAAATACCTGTTAACCCACATAAGTGTTTAGAGGGCCATCGTACTGAAGATCTCACCAGTAGCTACCTAACATGCTGTGACTGTATGCCTTACTAGTGGCTTATACACCTTCATGTTCACTAGGTTTTACAACCAGCGGCACACCCTCAGGCCCCCCACTCCCACATCCACCATTCTCCAAATGTCACCAAATGAGCTCCTAGAACCACAGTAGAGAAGGTAAAACCTACACCTTAACTGGGTACCTAAAGTCATCCAGGAAGCTTGTGGAGAAACAGAGCTGAAACTTGCTCTCTCAAGCAAGTTGGCCAGTTTTGCTGCCCGCTGGACAACCCTACTCCATGGACTTCAGAGGGGAAGCAAGGCACACACCCTCTACGCAGAAAGACAGCAGTCCCCTGTATTGACCGCAACCCATGGGCTCCATGGCTGTGGAAAAATATTACCCTTTATGGGTGTGGTGGGTTGACCTTGGTTGGCTACCAGGTGCTCACCAAAGCCACCCTATCACTCCCCCTCCTCAGAGGAGAAAAAATATAATGAAAGCCTCATAAGTCAAGGTAAGGACAGGGAGATGACTCGGCAATTACTGTCACGGGCAAAACAGTTTCGACTTTGGGAAAGTTAATTTAATTTATTACTAATCAAATCACATGAGAAATAAAAACTAAGTCTTAAAACACCTTCCCTCCCACCCCTCTCTTCTTCCTGGGCTCATCTTCACTCCCGAGTTTTTCTCCCTCCTCCCCCCGAGTGGCGCAGGGGAATGGGGAATGGGGGTTGTGGTCAGTTCATCACACAATGTTTCTGTTGCTCCTTCCTCCTCAGGGGGACGACTCCTCACACTCCTCCCCTGCTCCAACATGGGGTCCCTCCCACAGCAGACAGTCCTCCATGAACTTCTCCAACGTGAGTCCTTCCCACGGGCTGCAGTTCTTCACAAACTGCTCCAGCATGGGTCCCTCCCATGGGGTCACAAGTCCTGCCAGCAAACCTGCTCCAGCGTGAGCTCCTCTATCCACGGGGCCACAGGTCCTGCCAGGAGCCTGCTCCTGCATGGGATTCCCACAGAGTCACAGCCTCCTTCAGGCACATCCCCCTGCTCCGGCATGGGGTCCTCCGTGGGCTGCAGGTGGATTTCTGCTCCACTGTTAACCCCCATGGGCCGCTGGGGGACAGCCTGCCTCACCATGGTCTTCACCTCGGGCTACAGGGGAATCTCTGCTCTGGCACCTGGAGCACCTCCTCCCCTCCTTCAGTGACCTTGGTGCCTGCAGGGCTGTTCCTCTCACATAGTCTCACTCCTCTCTCTGGCTGCAGTTTCTCCTGCACAGTTTTCCCCACACCCCCTTCTTAAATACTTTATCCCAGAGATGCTGCTACTGTCGCTGATGGGCTCGGCCTTGGCCAGTGCCCATCTTGGAGCCGGCTGGCATTGGCTCTATTGAACAGAGGGAAAGCTTCTAGCAGCTTCTCACAGAAGCCGCCCCTGTGTGTACAGGGCCCCGCCCCCCCAAACCTTGCCATGCAACCCAAATAAAATGTATTTTGAATTGTCTGTAGCCATAAATTTGTTATTTGCAGCCCAGTATGTCCAGTTTTGGCAGGCTCTTGTCACCAGTGTGCCAAGTACCTGTCACGTGCAGTCAACCTGCAAGCTCCTCAGCTCCACAGTCCTCTCCAAGCTCCTCTCCAAGCTGCCCTTTCTCTCAGCCTTTCCGAGGGAGAGGGTCCCCCTGCAGCAAGCCTCAGTGCCAAACTCTGCAGGCTGCCAGCTAGGCTTGCTGAGGGCTGGATCAGGCCCTGGTCCCGGGCTGTGTGGGAGGATGTGGAGACCAAACGGCAGGCTGTCTTGCGCAACCAGCCCTGCGCCGTGCAACGAGAACCATGTTTACCCAAGCAAAGCCACAAAAACAGCCTGCGGTTCGTAGAGAAGCCGGTTGTACAAAACACCCTCAATAGCACATTCAGTTCAGGCTTGATTTGGCCGGCACATTCCTGCTCATTGCTAAAAAGCTAGCATTGGGAAGCCCACAGGCCTTTCAAAGGAATAACATCATAGCTAAGTAATGAGTATTGCTACAGATCTTATAATATTTTTAGTAAAAGAACGTAAGTGGGAATTTCTAGGTCAATATGACTGATTAACATCCTTTGAACTGACATCTGTAATATGTGGATTTTGCTGATGTAAAAAGACTGTGAATTATGAAGAGTTCAGATTAATTTTACCTCCATCAATAATTCTAATTTTATTACTGACATTAATCACATAGAGAAATCCATATAAATCTTACATGCTCGCTAAGCAAGTGAAGAAAATTAACAGTCGTTCAATAAACAGTGTTGAAAATTCTTTGAGAATGCAGGTAGGCAAATTACAATAGTGAATAGAAATATTTATGGTGAGCTTCCCTTTTATTTATCCACTTGAAAATCAGGAATTATTCCATTAACTGTACAAAAATGACATGACTGTAAGGGTAGAAGGAAAATTACAGTCTGACCTCTTATAGGCAGGTTGATTTTAATGGCAGAAAGATAAAAGACAACTCACATTTAGAAATTATTTTGTAAACCTGAACTGGACTTGCCTACCAAATGCAGCCTTGGCTTAATAAGACATATTGTTCAATGTGAGAAGAACAGATTTGACTATGATGATTCTCTAAATCACTCTAGAAAAAAAAAGACAACAAAAAGGAGAGCAAATGCTTATTGTGACCACTGCCAATACAGAGTTATGCTGTTCCACTGATATACAAGGTCGTTATTCAGCATCACTAAAGCACTGAGTCTTGTTCGGGCACATATTTTAATGGGTTACTTTAAATGTGGCACACTAGGCTCTCACCTAATCCTGTGAACCCAGAAATAAATCAGGGCACTGCACTCTTATGGTGTTCATCTGTTTGTTCCCCTGCTCAGAAAATTGTATATTTTATAAGTTTTATCAGGAAAATTTTTGAAAATGAACAGAGCGTACATAGCAATCTGAGCTTACTTACCCTGTTTGTGCTTGTCATACTTTCTGAATATGGCGAAAGGCCATGGGTGGAATTTTTTTTAAAGACAAAATACAGAAAGAATCTAGCACATTGGAGAAACAAAGCTGTTCTTCACTATGTCCTGTTATTTCTTTTTTTCTTTGGTGTGCAGGCAATAACTACCCAAGGTTTTAAAATTATCAGGAGATATAATCCAAAGAAAATGAACTTCAGACGGTAGAGAAGAGCATAAACCTGATTTTGAGGAAATGTACCTTTATGCTCAACAGTTGATGTCAGTAACAAAATGCATCATTACTGCCTGTTTCTCTTTTACTGATCCAGTACAGAAGCAGCCAATGGACAGACATCTGGATGGCTCTGCATGACCTGGTGGAGAGCTGCTCTGGGAGAGCTGCTCCGTGTGAGAGCTGAGCCTGAAGCTTACTGAATTTCAAAGGTGCTTGTAGCATTCTTTGAAATAAGCTGATCCTATCCTCCCTCTTCCCTACCACTGAGTTTTGCTCTTGGCTGTAATGGAATACAGTCAAATGGCAATCAAGTTGCTTTTAACATATACATAGATATATCTATATAGCATCTATACATAGATTCAAGTCCTCATTGTAGACTCCTATAGTTTGCATATCTTAGGTCCAGTGAAGAATTATTTTACTGAGGAAGGCTCATTGCCCCAAAACCCCACTCTCCTCCTATTCAGCTTCCCAAGTAGGCTTTCCAGGCTGGCAGTCTGAACAATGACGGAGAGCAGGGAAGATGGGAGGGGGAGCTTTCCAAATATTAATGACAAAGAATAGTCTGACTTCCCCATGGAAGGGTTACCTGTGTTATATGGGAGATGGGAAGGCAAGTTATTCCTTTGGCTGGCATTGGGAAAAAAGAACTGAACAGGGTAGAAGAGGAACATGATCCATCTTGATTTAACTGATCTGCTGTCTAATTGTCTGTATACTCAGTCTCTTACACAGGCTAATATTAGCTCTAATGAACCACCATATGCAGAAGCAACATGAACATACGGTTTGTTACTACAAGGACTCACATGCTCGTTTCTCAGTGCAAAAGCACTCAGAGCTTCCAGATTTTAAGGACTGATTCTGCAAGTCAAACCTTGCTAATGTTTGAAGGGACAGATTGGCTGGTGTCCCAAACAGCAGTAACTCCTTCCCATGTGCTAAATTTTTGTTGTTGTTGTTGTTGTTGTTGTTGTTATCATCATCATCATCAACGTTGTGAAATGCCCAGTGGCCTAAACCAGATATTTTGGTTATTATTCCAAGACTGCAAACCTTGGGACAGAGATTTTGTTTGTGCTAGATAGTGAGGAACAGCTACTATTCCACTGGTGTCTCTGAAGATTGTGCTGTAAGAAACATTGTGCTCTTTGAGGCTTTATTTTCCTCAGAGCTCTGCTGTAATCTGATTTACCTTAAGCACTGTGCTAATTTAAACAGGCCCTGGACAAGCTTTTCCTGCGAAGCATAAGATAAAGACCATTACTGTGGCCAGTGCCAACATTACAAGAACATTTAAACTAGCATTTATGAAAGATGCCACCAGTAAATTAAAGATTACAATAGGACCCAAACAGTGATAATCTAAAGGAAACATCAAAAAGAGAGATGACGTGTATTTTGTCAAAAAGCCTGAGATGAAAAGTCAGTCACTACAGTTAAATGAACAAATACTGGAAAATGAAGTAGCTTCATGGATGGACTGTTGCTGAACGTCCTATTTTTACCTGGGTTTTGTGAAGAACGTGGATTGAGGTGATGTTCAGTGCAAGATCCAGATGCTGCAAAAACTTGCACAACTGCATAAAATATAGTCTGAGTGTTGAGAGTGGCAGGGCGGGAGCAAAGGCTAACCCAAAATCTTCTGAGATGTTATCTGCTTGTTGTGGTTGTAGACTTCTGTCTCTCCTTTTTACAGCTTTCACATTCTTTGTCACAAAACCCCCATAATTCTTTAAGACCAGATCGACCACTTTGGAGCACAATTACTGCCAGCTATTTGTTTAAGGCTAGTATATACACTTGCTTTCCTCCTGTGTAATTTCCTGTTATTTTTGGCTTTATATTTAAGGCACTTAAGTCTTTGTTAAGTGGGAAGTGTCCAAGCACTTCCTGGGTGCATATGTGACACAGAGAGCTAGTTCTGCGACACACGCAGAGCAGAACCAAAACTTCGCCTCCTCCTTCTCGTTATCGCAGCGATTCTTGGCAAATTTTGAGACAGCGAACGGCCATCTCAGTCTTAGGGACAGCTCATTGACAAGTCACACATACTCTTGCAGCATAGGTACCACTCGAGTCTTCAGCAGCAATCCTGAGCAGCACCGCAGCCCATCCCATGGTAGCAACTTCTCCTCTGTAGGGGAGCTTTACATGAGCTGGCTTGGCTGAGCGGAACCCTTCTGCACAGAAGCTGAGTAATACAGCTCTTTACAGCTGGTCATTTCTCAACTCTTACAATGCAGATCAAAGCACGGGGACTGTTAAAGTGGGTTTTATTAGCAGACACAGTACCTGAATTTGGTTACACAGAAGCTAGAAAGATAGAGGTTTGTTAATACACAAAAGAGATTTTTGTCCAAGACTGCCCCCTTCTGTTATTGCTTCACAAGTGAAAAAAATGTTTAAAACTGCTGTAAATTCTTCTTCTCATCCCTGATAAAGTGAGATTTCCAATATACTGATTTTTAGTATTGATATTTTTGGAAAAATTAACTATTTAATTATATGTTATCATAGTATATTATTAATATATTAATTATTACAAAATAATTTCATTTAATGGTTATATATTATATATTAATTATTTTTATTTTAAAATTAAAATGTATCTATCATAGGCAAATAATTAATTATTGATTAATGCATTATATTAAATAAATATAAATTAACTAATTAAAATAAACAGTTATTTCAGCTGCTTCAGTGCCCCTGAATATAAAATTGGAAGGCATACTGAATTTCTTCAGTGAATATTTGAGTGGAGGTAATTTTACTGAGCTGTTTGCAGCTAATAAAATATTCATATTTCTCTTGGCTTTTTCCATTCACATTTTGTACAAGATTACTCTGAAACACAGGCTACGATATTTTACAATAATAGCTTTTTCTTCAGCCAATACAAATAGCAGTTCCTTTTCTTTTTTGTAAAATTTCTGCTAAGGTCAATTCAATATTTTATTTGGGGAAAATTAACATTGTATGTTTAACATTTGCTTAAATAAATATTGGGAAACTACGTCTGTTCATGAAAATGTCGGTCTTAATGCTTAAAAATGCATAGAGGAACAAAGCACACATCTCTGAATCTCATCCGCTTCAAATCCCTTAAAACAAAAGCAGCAAAGAGAACGAGGCTGTTTAAAACTGAAGAAAGGGAAGAGTTTAGATTAATAAAATTTGCGAGCAATATAAACTGCTGAATAAAACTTAAAGGAAAGTTTTATTCAGGTGTTTATTCAGTGGCAAAAAAACCTTGTGTGTTATCATGTGATATTAATCTTGGATGCAACATTATTCTTCAAAGTCTGATGACCAGACATGCTTTTCTAAAAATTACAAATTAGAAAAACTGAAAATTCATAGTTCTGTATTAATTGACAAGCTGGAAAAATCAGTCATTGGACAGCATTTAACAAATCTTGCTCCTCTTGTCAAGAATTTTACTCTCATGGATACGTGTACCAGAAAAGTGTTTAAAGCAGATGGAGGCAGACCAGAGATGTGTGATTATAGCATTCAAGATTGTATAGGGGAGGAGCTCAGACAAGAAGTTCAGTGGGAGACAAACAAGAAGCTCTGCTTCTTTTAGGTAATAGCTTAAGATACATGTTATTTGGCAAGGAATTCTTCCTTGTTCCAGACATCTCTCGTATTCATTACTCAAGATATATATTACAGAGACCGCCATGGCATCGCTTCCAGCTCTTATTGGGTTTAAATGTTCCTTTCAGCCTGGATTTCATTCCAAAGAAAATTACTTCTGGCACAGACAGCCAGAATCTGTTGGTCTTCTGCTTATTCAGTAAAAAGTGGGGGGAACCCCTCCCTTACTGTGTTATATTGTACCATTGGTGGGCTGCAACTTAATCTCTACTGCAGCGTAATCCAGTGAAAAGAAATCTGCCCTCACTTTTGCCAATCTAATGCTGTATTTGTGCCTACCTATTTCCAGCTGCTGGTAGATCCAAACATCATAACACATGGTCTTTCCTGTTTCCTGAGGGTGCCCCTGCCTCTGTGCTAGCAGCCTCCCAGGATTTGCCCATCAACAGGTGCGGTCTCTCAGGCTGGTTGATGAAGTCTCAGCATGCTGTATGGCAGCACGTGGGAGCAGTGATTATGGATTTTGCATTTTGACTGCAACGTTGTTTATCTAACTTTAGTAATGCTTTCTCCTATAACTTCCTCATAGACACAGTAATGAAGCAAGGGCTAGATAAGCGGACACTGATGGGAATTGAAAACTGGCTGAATTGCTGGGCTCAGGGGGCTGTGATCAGCAGCATGAAGTCCAACTGGCGGTCAAGCTCTAGTGAGGTACTCCAGGGGTTGATTGGAGCCAACACTGTTTAACCTCTTCATGAATGAACTGGTCGACATTGAAGCGTACACCTTGAACAAGTTTGCAGATGGTAAAAAACTGGGAGGAGTGCCTGATACACCAGAGTGTTGTGCCACCATTCAGAGTGTCCTCAGCAGGCTGGAGAAATGGCGAAACAGGAACCTCATGAAATCCAGCAAAGGGAAATGCAAGGTCATGCCCTGGTGGCTGACTGGCTGGAAAGCAGCTTTGTCAGAAAAGGCCTCGAGGATCCTGGTAGACAAGTTGACCATGAGCCAGCGATGTGTCCTTGCAGCAAGGCCAACAGCCTCACAGCCTGCACGGGGAAGATAATTACCTGCAGGCTGAAGGAGCTGATCCTTCCACTGTACTCAGTCCTGGTGAGGCTGCACCTGGATGCTGGGTCAAGTGCTGGACTCCTCAGTACAAGAGTACATGGACTTACTGGAGTGAGTCCAGCAAGGGGCCATGAAGATGATTAAGGGCTTGGAGCATCTTTCATAAAGAGGGGGAGGCAGAGAAAGCTGGGACTGCTCTGCCTAGAGAAGAGAAGGCTCAGGGAGATCTTATCCATATGGATAAACCCCTGATGGGAGGGAGTGAAGAAGAGGGAGACAGACTTTTCTCATTGGTGCCAAGCAACAGGGTGAAAGGAAATGGATACAAATTGAAACACATGAAATTCCATCTGAACACAAGAAAATGTTGTGGGTGGGGTTTGTTTGTTGCTTTTTTTTTTTTAATGTGAAGGTGGTTAAACACCACAGTAGGTTAGTTAGCCAGAGAGGTTGTGGAGCCTCCATTCTTGGAGATACTCACAACTCACCTTCACATGGCTGTGGCCAACCTGCTTTTGCTGACCCTCCTTGAACAGGGGGCGTTGGGCAAGATGATCTTCAGAGGTGTCTTCCAAGCTCAAAGATTCTGTGATCCTGTGTAATGCTTAATGGGTCCAGGACATTGCCCAGCAGGAGACCAGGAAACTCTTCCTGCTCCTCACGGCCTGAGGGATAACGTGCACGCACGAGCCGAGCCCTCCCTGCCCAGTGAGGTAAGGCACGCTCCTACCGTGTGAGCACATACACACATCAGAGAGGATAGCATCACTTCTCTGGTGGACTGCCTTTTCACTGCAGCTGTGAAGAGACTGTGGGTGCAGGAATTAGCGGCTGGGGCTCTGGTTTCTCAGCAGGCTGAACTCAGCCTCCCTGCTGCTCAAGGACTGTAAGTTGTGGCTGAACTCCCTCCCTGAATGGATCTGGATAAGCTACACTTGTCAGAGGCTAAGAAGAGGGAACTTAGCTCCTGGCCATGTCTCAAAGCTATGTCTGTTCCTCAGCATTGGCCAGAAAAGGGCTCAGCAACTAGCACAGATGGTGAACTGTCAACCCAGGATAGATGAATCTCACCTCACAAACCTAAAGGGATCTAATTCAACTGCAGAATGAAAAACTAACTTCATAAAACACTAAAGTCGTCATTCTTCCCATTACCTTCTGGAACCCTCATACTGAGAGATGAACAGAAAAATACATGATCGAGAAATATTTGCATTTTTCCATCTTCCTATGCTCCCTTTGCCCAGTTTTGCTCCCTTTCCGGCATGTTTGGAGGAGCAGCACCAAACCTAATCACGAACAGTTACACTTCAATGGCCATGGCATCAATCTGGCTTCCTACGTATCCCTTTCACTTACCTCATTATGTGTAATAAACTTCAGATGAATAAACCTAGCCTCTCACTAAAGTGCTGACAGCACTGAAATCTTCTGAAAAGTATCAAAGAAATGAAAATAACTCATCAGACATGCTATCCGATAACAAAGCGAAGCTGGGCTGCTCGGGCAGCTCCTGCCTAAAAATAGAGCTGTAAAAAGCCACATTTGTGGGGTTGCTAACAGAGAAACAACTGTAGCACAAAGAAAGACACTAGAAAAAATATTTCACAAAAAAGCGCTACCCTTTTCAGAAGTAATTTCACTGCATATTCATATCACAAAATAACTGTGAAATTCTTTTAACTATTGAGGGCAAGAAACTTTAAAAAGCAAGCATGGCTAATATGTTAAAGATGGATCACAATTGCATTTTTCAGGAAAATAATTTAAAATAAAATTTTCATTAAAATATTTTTTCTGTATTTTAAATTTGGGAAGACCGTAGTCCCAAATCCTTCTCCAATCTCTCAGCACACGACTTCATAAATCATCTAATTATCGCAAGCGTTGACAGGCTGATCTTGGCAAACCACCTTCCAAAGAGCATTATATGTACCAGAATATTTACTAAGATTTACAAAATTGAAAACAGAAGTCAGCCGTGCTTTACCTCAAGTATTACCTCTGTCTTTGTGTTCTTCAGTTTTTTTAATAGAAAAAAAAAAAAAAAGAAATTTCTAGTAATTGTGGTTAGGCCTAGGCACTAGTTCAAGTCATGCAAATGTGGATATCCATTGTCAAAATCTTTGAATGGGACTGGAGTTTCTGGATGCTAGGGGGAAAAGGGCATTTAAAAATATACATCTCCTTGTAAGATATATTGGCTTAGGATATAAAACCACTAGTCATCTTTAAAAACATCACTGTAATGAAAGAATACAAGATGATTAGTTTTTATTTATTTGCAACTTAAAAATATCCCCCAAATTTGACATTCTAATTTCCCAAAAGTCTTGTGAAAAATGGCACCACAATTAAGATTGCATTTATTAGTATATCAGAAAAAGTCAGAAAACTATTCTAAGCATATCCTGAAAAGCAGATATTCTAAAAAGCCACAGATTGATGATTACAGCATTATTCTTCCCCACAGCCACCTAAAATATCCATTGTTTGGGTTTCTGTTCAGCTGCTGCAAACACTGCTGCTGGTGATCCGTGACTTGGTTCAGTCGTACCGTTAGATATTCAGCCCAGTTCTCTCTGAGCTCACCAGCCTGCTCTCATCCTGTTCTCTACGGCACCGGCCCTGAGTTAGTGGAATTGTTTCCAGCTGTGTTTTCAATAGCATTCCCATGGAATCTTATTTATAGAAATTTTGTGGAATCTATACTAGCCAAGCAAAGGACGGTCAATATCTTGTTGGTTTGAATACTTTTAAAAAGTGGTGGCTATAAATCATTGTTGCTTTTTTGAAATCACAGTTCAAAATAGCGGAGGGTAAATTCATGGGGCCAATTCACATTCAGTAAATTTCTTCTCAAAACTCTGGGTTTTTTTTAAAGGAAGAAAAGAAGGAAACATTGGTAAATAATGATTAATGTATAATTGTACATTATTACATTATTGTAATTCATATTTACACAAGTACATTACATTATGAATGTAATATTGTGCATATTGTGATCTTACTCCATTTCCAGATGTGCAACTTACATGAACTCTTTCAAGGACGCTTTACCTTTTAATTTTGAGCCTGAACTCTTGAACACGAGCTCTTCCTTGTAATTATGGAAGGAGATCTACCCGGCTTTCCAGAGAAAGCTCAGTGTTAACAAGCATGATTCACTCTTAAGAGCTGACAAATAATGTAAAAATAGCATTGTAAATCAGTAAAATAAACTGACATTAATAAAATCAGCTGAGTTACCCTTGAAAACATACACTTTGCATAACCGTAAAATATTAGTTTCATTGCCACTGCAAACGGGTGATTAAAAATCAAAGTACAAAGTCATTTGAAGGCTGCAGGGAGTTACAGAATGTGTTTATTGGCCAGTGGGATGTGCAAGACTTTTTGCTGCAAGTCCCAGTACTCTGACTAGATGTAGCCACAGGATGGTGCTCATGGACTTTGCACACTGCATTATAAATCCGGGAAAAAAAAAAAAAGGGAGAGGGAGCCAGACTCTCCCTTTGGCAGGCTGTTCCTCGTCCTTCCCTGAAATACATGAGCCGGCAAGCAGTCATGGATTAGGCTGATTTATGTCTCTACATTTACTGAGTTTCCAAGGGCATTGCAAATAGACCTATCCAACTGCTGCCTTGTCTTCTGGACGTTATTGTTTAGCTAAATACATAAACTAAGGTCTGAAAATGTACAAAACGTATCACATTTGGCATCAACGAGCTGAACATCTTATTGCCTCAGAGGAATTGTTATTCTTGCGAGCTGCTCTCTTCTCGACCGGTGCAAGGTGTCAGCCGCTGCCCACACCTGGGCCGTACCGCAGACAGGATCTCCCTGGTTCCTAGACCTGGGAGATGCTTTTTAGATCTAGGAACGCTTTTTAACCTTTGCTATAGAAAACAATTGGACTTAAAGAGTTTCTCTAAAGCTCAAACACTTCTGCAGTTTCAGTGGAAAGATACCTGTGCACGGTGACTTTGGACAAGAGTCTGCAGGACTGGGAATCCTGCTCAGCCACGGACGGACCCGCTTTACAGAGTTCGGTCAGAGGCACGTCCCTGAGCCCTGCCCTTCCCGAGGAGGGGCGGCTGCTCGCACGGCGGAAGGGATGCACATCTCTGGGCCACCTACGCCCGTTGGTCCTTAGCTGCAGTCCTTCGGTGATTCCATCTGTGATTTTATACAGATGACCGGGGCACATTGCAATGAGTATTTTCATTCACCTCTTAAAATCTCGGGACTTACAAACTTTGTGAGTAGTTGCCCTAATTGTAAATTCAGTAGGGAATACCATAGGGTAACTCATATTTCTATACAAACCTAGATTCTGCAGTTTCACCTCCCCGTTGCAGTGTCTATGCATACAGCAAAAATGTACATACGTACTGATGCTTCTAATCAAGGTTTATACCAAGCCAGACAAGTGCTGGAACACTTTAGCATAAATATTTCCCCGGTGAATCATTAATGCGCACCCGGCACCGGGGGATACTTGCGTTCCGAGCCGCGCTGCGGAGCGGGCACCTTCCAAATCATTTCAAACGAAGTCAACGAGGAACTCCGGCGTGAGGAAAACGAGTTAAAAGGTAGCGAGGCCAGAAGGCGGAGGCGGCAGCACCTGCCCGCGTAACGCTGCCGGCCCCCCCCTCCCCCCAGCGCGGAGCCCACCCGGCCCGGCCCGGCCCCCCCGCGCACCTGGCCGCGCCCCCGCCGCGGGGTCCGGGCTCGGGGGCGGAGGGGTGGGTCTCCGGCATCGCTCATGCCTCCTTTTTTTTTTTTTTTCCCCCCTTCTTTCCACCTTCTGCTCTATAACTGCCCGCCTCCTTTCGCTCCCCCGTCGCCTCATCGGATGCGGCGCAGCGAGGGGACGAGCGGCCGGAGGGGAGGGCAGCGTCTCTCCCGCAGCCCCGCGTGAGGAGGAGCGGCCGCGCCCCCGCCGGTGCCCGCGCAGGTCGGTGTGAGCTCCGCTGCGGCGGCCTCCGGGCGGGGGCGGCGGGCTGGAGCCGCGGGGTCTGGGCAGGAGCGCTTCCACCCACGCACCCACCTGCCCGGGAGGCCGGAGCGCAGCCCCGGAGGGAGAGCGGGCTGAGGGAGGAGGGGTGGCGGGGCGGAGGGCGGCGAGCCTCTGGCGGGGAAGGAGGGGGGAGCCCCTCGGAAATCCTGTAATAGCCTTGCTCTTACAAATAAGCGTAATTTAAAAAGCTAACCAGGCACACTTGAAAACGGAGGGTCTTGCCGTTGCCCGCGTCCCGCCGCGGCTGCGGGTGCCCGCTCCCTCCTGCGGCGCGTCGAGGCAGACCGCCCCGCTCCGGCTCCTCACGCCCGGCGGGTGTCACTGCAGCGGGGGCTGCCCGGCCAGGCGAGCCCGCCCCGCCGCGGCCGCTCTCCGCTCCCCGCCGCCGGGGGTTTCCCGGTGGGCGGCCCCTGGGTCTCACAGGGCCCGTCGTTCGCTTTGCCGCGGCGGAGGCCGCCACCTGCCCGATGGCGCTTTCTTAACTTGCGTCCGGGGGAACTCTTTTTCAAAGGGGAGAGCCGCGGCGGGGGCGCCCCGGAGAGGAGTCGGCGGGAGGGGGGTCAGGGAGTCGCGGCGCCCCGGGCCCCGCTGGAGCCGCGGCGCGGGTGCTGTAGAGGGACGAGGGAAAGGCGCCCGCGGGTCGTGGCACCGCCGGCGGCTCCGCGCCTCGCCGCCGGCCTCCTCGGCCGCCTTCCCGCCCGTCCCGTGTGGGGGCGGCGGCGATGGCGGCGGGCCCGGCCGCTCCCTCGGGGCAGCGGCGGTGCCGGGGCAGGTCCCGCTCCTCGCTTCGCCCAGCGGGACGTCGGCCCCAGAAACGCGTGTCTCTTCCCGAGCACAGGGTGAGCGCGGGGCCGCACCGCTCCATGACGAGGAGCGGTAAACTCCGGCCGCCGTTCAGGCGGGCAGCGCTGCCCTGCCCGCCCTGGGGAAGGGCGCCAGGGCTGCGCCGGGCGGCTCGGGCCCCTAGCCCGGGCGGCGTACCCAGGGCGGTGCGGAGCACGGGGTGCACGCTGGGTGACTCCCGGGCCGGCAGCTCTCGGGGGCAGGTGGCTCCCTCGGGCGGAGGGGCCCTGTTGCCAGGCCCGGGCAGCCCTCCTGGGCAGGCCGGCCTCCCGGAGCACAGCCGGGCAGCGGGCTCCCCTCATGGGCAGGGCTCGGCCTGGGAGGGTTTCGTCTCTGCTGCCAGGGATATTCCGTCAGATCACTGTTTTACCAAATAGTTAATAAAAGTTGAAATATGTAAAAAGGAACAGGATATTTAATTTATATACCCAGATGATGTCAGCCACAAGGTGGCTGCAGACTGGTGGTTGCTTTTCCCGGTTAAGTGAACCTTGAAGTGCCGGTCAGCGCAGAGGTGAACTTGTGCCATCCAGCACCTGTTGTATGTATCCCAATAAAACTTACTCTTCTGCACAATGACTTTTCTCTAAAAGCAGCAGTAGTGTTTCTACACAGGATTACCTGGTAGTATTTGTAGACCTTATTTGGGAGGAGTGTTTATACCAAATCTAGCAAATGGGGAATTGAGCCACCACTGTGAGTGAATATTTTAATGTCTGGGTTATTACATGTAGAGAAATCCCCACATCATAAGTGGTGACTGCAGTGAAGAATGAGTTGTACACTGCTCTTTCAAGGGTCTAACTTTACTTCCTGAGGGTTGTATTCTTGAGCGACAGGAGAAGCATCAATACACAGTGTGAGATACACAAGGGATGCATTTCAGGCTGTTTAGGACTTAACTCTATTCTTCCTGCTGCCTGTCACTAGGCAACCGTCTGCTGACTCGGCTGGATCCAGTCCTTGGGTGTCCTGACCCTTTGTGTTCATGTAGTAGGAAGCCTGGACACTTTGCTCCAATTTTGGAATTCCATCTGGAGGATGTGTCCTGAGAACTGGGCACAGCAATACCAAAGTTCCTCGTGCATGTCTTTGTTACTGGATCTAGCTATTTCCCTTTGTCTTGAGAGCTTTATCCTTTTAAGAGATGGATTAAAAATATTTATTTAGGTAGTGTGAAATGCGTTGATACTTTGGCTAAAACTTAGGTTACCTCTTGTGGGGATGGAATTCTTGATGATTAAGTCCCCTATGTGTTTCTCGGTGGCATGTCAAGCATTCATGACTGGCATTTGCAACAGTAAACCTAACAAGTCCTGGGATAACTGTGGCAAATTGTAAATACTTGAAGAGAGAAGGAGACGTAGGTCTTCTCTTATCTGTTAATAATGGTTGAGGTACTTCAGTCAGGCTTTTGGATTAGATAGTGGTTGAACCACTTACTTTGTGCCCTCCTCAGAAGACAATGAAAACATGGAAGGTAAAATCAATGATGGTACTTTGGGAATATTAGAGAAAATGACACAGGAGGTAAATGGGAAGGCTGTGCAACACAAATACATAAACCAAAATTTACCAAAGTAAACCTTCAAATGCTGACTCTCTGTTGACAGAAAGAATCTACTATTAATTATCTTAATATAATTCTCCTGTAAAATACTAACAGGAGAAGGCAGCAAAAATTCTTCCTGGTTCAGAAAATTGAGTAGAACTAATGTGGTAAAGTTGAGGGATATGTAAATGTTTATAAGCACAGTGTTGTGAACATGTTGATGCATCTTGAAAGGTGCTTCTATGTATGTTGAATAACTGTACTGGAAAGCGTTAAAGGCCAAGTCCAGATAATGAAATTTGTATTGTTCTTAATCTAGCTTCTGTGGGCAGATAAATTACCCCCTCAGGAACTTCTTCTTTGGCACCAGAATGGTACCCACTAGTTCACCTAGGACTACCGTGAGCACTTGTATAGTGCTGCACTCTAAAGGGTTGATGTTTGTAGCTGATTAAGTTAATGTTTTTGACCATGGTATCACATACAAATAGAATTAGTGCCTGCTCAGCTGAGGTACTGCATGCCTTCTGAGCTGTGCTTGCTTTAGTCACTGTAAGTGCCAGGTAGTACAACAGAGAGCACAGGTTAAGTTGAATAAGATGGAAAACAGAAAAATAGAGTAGGCTGTAGAGGACAGTGAGAAGAGGACTTGTGTTTCCTCAGAACAAAGTTCTGCCTTTTTTTGACAACTGACTTGCAAAATTGCTCACTGGAACTGATCAGTGATTATTTCACTGGGGTTACAGAGTACACACATTTGCTATTTTATGATAAGCTTGCAGGGCAGTTCTCATCTCTTTTTATTACAGAATCCTGAAATACATAATTTAACATCCCATTCTGGATGCTTGCAATGTTGGATTGTACAGAGATACCCATTTTACCTTGTTACGCATAGCAGACTCTACTTCTAATGCTCATGTATGCTAAGCAAAGAATACCAGTTTTTCTGTTTACATGGGCCAAATTTTCAGAACTGTTGAGTGGCCCAAATGGGGTTCTTTGTCCCTTTCAGGTAATATATGCTTTGGTTATAGAACTGCTGTCAGGATGAAACCTTGGCTCCACTGATGTCTATGGCAAATTCCTGATTTTTTTTTTTTAAATGGAATACAGATTTTGCCCATACTTTTCATTAAAGTGGATGCCTTATCTTTGCAGGTTTAATAAGTCTTTTTATTCTATGTGTTTTCAGATCTGCTGATACTGTGTGTATTGAGGGGAAGAAGATGCTTTGTCGGTATGAGATACAGAGCTGTTTCTTGGCTTTTTTAGCTGTCACCGCTTTCTTCAGCAGTGATGCCCAGGGCCAAGGTAAGGCATAAATAAGAAGGTGGAGTTTTTCACTCTGATGTGCAGAAACAGACTATTTTATTCCAAATGTAAGTGTCACTTCCCTCTTAGTAGGATGTGGATCCAGTACTACTGAAATGAAGCAGGAGTTTTTCTGCTGATCTAAGGGGGGAAGTGGAATTATATATTTGTGTGTGCTTTTTGAACCTAGTATCTCAAATAGCATAAATCTTTTTGCAAATCCACGTGTTCCAAAACGAGTTATATGCAACACTTTTTTTTTTTAACTCTTTATGTGAAAGTACTGAGCAGAAATTGATGTGAATGTCCGCTATGTAATCAACTAAGTTTGAAGGACCAGCTGTAATACTAAGCTTGTATGGAATATATTTTTTTGTCTTTGCTGGAACAGTAGCTATTGTAACACTTACATCACACGGTATTGCACAGGACTGTTAAATGTCACAGACTACTTCTGCAGCTTTTTTTTTTCTTTTTAAATCTCCTTTGTGGGTATTAAAAGATACTGCTGAGATTGTTAGGCTTAAATACTTGTTGGATCATACTGGCAGTGGCTTGACTTCTAGAGAAAATTTATCCTATTGCTTGGAGAAGAAGGGAGGAAGAATGCCAACGAGTTTTTATGACTTCTAAAGAAAGATGTTTCTCTCAACTCTGTATTTATGTAATTCCTTTGATATGAGACTGCATAGGCATAATTGGGAGCAGAATTTGATCCTGTGTCGTTTCTAAAGCATCTTGTGTAATGCATTATTCATGAGCACATTCGGAGAGTAGTGGCAGCCTGAAGCTTTCCAGGTTCTGGTAAATGCAAGTAGCAGTGCTGTCCAGTCTGCGAGGCCCTAGGGCGCTGGTAAGCATACCATCTTGGATAGGTGGGAATCTGTGAGCGTTTTACAAGTCTTTCCTAGAATGTAGGGACACATGTAAGCAGTAATGTTTAATGTGGGTGATGTGAGGTGAATGAAGATTTCTTCATACATGTTCCCAATGTTCAACACATCAGTTCTGGTCAGAAATGAGGTCCAGAATGTTTGTGACTTAATGAGCCAATAAAGCAAAGCATATGGTTAGTCCTTTCTGTGTATTTCAGTCCTAATACATATGGTTAAGATTTGCAAAACAGGACTGGGGATTGAGATCCATCTCCAGAAAGTTTTGCAAAATTCCTTGAGCTTGGAAAACCATGCTCTTCCCACCACTGTGGTTTTTTTTTTTTTTAAGTTGGTTTAATCAATCATATGTAAGGGAGAAAACTCAAACTATTAATACAATGAAGTGAAGGTCAGAAAGAGACCAGCAGAAGCTAGAGTTGGTGTACTTGATGAATAAAGAACAATACTTCCCTTGTTCTTATACTCTTGCAGCAAGCATCAGCTGCTGAATGCTGTCAGCAGTGTGGTACTAAGCTAAGTGAACTATTGCCTTGGCCCAAAATGACTGTTATGTTGTTGAATGAGGTGATATGAAGTCTCTATTCTGTGTTTACAGAATAAAAATATCTCTTGCTGCACTTAAAGTAATAAGACGTTTCTCAAATTCTTTCTTAAGGTTGCCACCCCTTGCAGTAAACTCTTCATGCAGCTGGCTAGCTATTTACAATTTAATAACAGTATGTTTGTCTGTTTTAAGAAATTGTACACTCTGCCAAGGTGTAGGAAGAGCTGGTATTAGTTCCAGCTTGTGTTTCCTTCCTTTGGCAATGATGCTGAGGTAAAGGTGTGTAATGTGACTTCTTGGAAAGGAGAATATGTTTGGGAGACTGAAGTCAACATGCCTGAAGGTACAACTTATTCCTTCAACTGAGGAGTTATCTGTGTTGAGCTACATGGTTTTATCTCGCTTATTGCCTGAATGCCTTATAAACCACATAGTGCCATTCAAATTTTACTCAAGAACAATTAGTCTTTCATCACTGCTGTTTCTTCCTCATTCAGCATAACATCACTTAAATAACAGCAACAAAAAAAAAAATCCAGCTTTTGTCTACTTATGTTCTTATATAGTGCACAAAAATAGTGCTGGGCAAGAAAAACACTTCAGAATTTTCCATTTATTCATAAAGTAACTTGCTTTAAGAATTTTCCTTCTATATTTAAATATGGAAACTTTTCTTTGTGTAGCAATAATTTCCACATGTTACTAATGTAATTGCAGTGCATATTAACTTGATCAATTCTTATGACAAAAGTTAATTTGAAGCCACAAGGTTTCATTAGTATCCAATCTTAGACTATTGGATGTCTTCGGGAGCTGCATATATGCAATTTATGCTATTTTTCCCTTTCCATTAAGATACTGAATAGTTCAAAACACTCTTTCTCTAGTTGTCCACAAGAGTCATGTATTTGGAGGGCTGATTTATCTGGTGGCATAAACCAAAGCCTTGAACTTGTCTGTAGTGTTCTTTTGGGTGACTGCTCTAATGTTGCTGACGGCCATTCACTTTGCATTCCTGTAAAACCACTTAACAAGCTCTAGCTACTGATTTTTATCAGTTAACTGTCTCAGCTTGGATTAATTTTTTTCCCTTTCTGCAAGAAATGAGGTTTTGTTCCACAGACAATAAAGGTCCAAAGAAATAAAGATATCCTCTTCAGGTTGGTGAATGTGTAGTAATTCCCATCAATATTTTGTTGTCTGTTCCAGTGTTAGATTTTTAACTTCCTTAGCTATATGTACTTCTCTATGCCAGAACGTTAGTCTTTGCACAACTAAGACGCAGTTGAGTATCTGTCTGGTGAATAATTCTTTTCTTACTTATGGTTAATTGCAGTGTGGGGATGTCTGTTTCCCTGCACTGCCACCTTTGATGCAAAAAGTACCTAGTGAAAATTGACGAGTTATGTAAAGACTATTCTGGCACAACTTTTCTAGTCTTTCACATTGTAGCTCTGTAGTAAACAGAAAAACTTTGGTGGTTGTCTCCTTCTTTGCTTGTAAGATCTGTGATTGTTTTTTAGGGGCTCCCAAAATTTACCTGTTTTGGTGATGGCTAATAGCAATTAAGCCAGAACTATGCTTCTTTGTTAGAACGTGCTTTTGTAAACTGTTAAGTTGAAAGTAGGGCAGAGTGGAATGACAGGGGAAGGAAGAAGATGGCAGAGAAAATGAACTCTGAAATTCTAAGACATGATTTTTTTTGTCAATCCTTGGTGCTACTTTGCTGCTCTCTGCTCTGCCTCTTAATCCCCATACAAATTTACCACTTAATCTGGGTAAAATGTGCAGCATTTTTGCGCTTGCATACTGTCATTGTTCAAAAGTTTATTCGCTATTCCTTAGATTAAATAAATAATAAAAGGAATTGCATACTTTGCAAACATCTAGGTGTGATTTGTCACTCTTGGTTCATTCAGCCCCAATTCATTGTGATTCATGTGTAGCTTAAAGACAGAATGAATCTTGAGAATGAATTAAAAGCTGTAATCCATAACTACAGTCTGCTTGGCTTTCAAAACTTTTTGCCGTAGTCTGTCATTTTATTACAATTATAGCACGCTGAATGTTCTTGCAGAAACCTGCCCAGCAAAAATTTTGCAATACGAGGGCCAAATTTTCAAAGAGCTGGTTTTGTATTTGCAGTGATTCCTGCACACACTCTTGCTTGCAGCCTCTCTTTCTCTAAACATCAGGGAGGTGACAGGCAGTCTGGAGGTGAGGTCTGATAAGCTTGTTCCCAGCCACTGGGGAAATGCACTGTTTGGGTGGAAACCTGGTACTGTGTTGTGTGTGTGGAATTTGTGTGCTACCTGCTGTTTCTGTCCCCTTGCCTCTCTTCTTGAGTTTGTTCTCTGAAGTCTTTGAGAATGCGGAGCTGTTACTAAGCTGTTCTTGGTGCTTATGTACTCTGTTTTCTGTGTTCTGATGTTCCAGAAGTCCCTCAAGGCAGAGAACTGCAGAACCTGCCTTTGGTCTGGCAAAACTGTCCCCTATGGATTGATTGGCTGGATGCAAGGGAATATATCTCTTGTATTAAACCTCCAGATTTTTGCTTCAAAGATGCAAAATGTTTTTAATGGTAGATGACATGAAAAAAACCACCACCCCACATCTCAGAAAACTGCAGCCTGCCTCTTTCCCTCTTCTTTCTTCCCCCAAGCCGTTGGAAAAAAAGCACGTAGGAAAAAGTAATCAGTTCAGGACAGGTCTTTGGCTGCTGCTAGTGCCAGAGCTGCATTGACTGTAGCAGGTCAGATGGAGAGGCCAGAGGCTGTTGGCTAGCACATTCTGCCTGTTGACTCAGACGCTCCGTATGCTGTAATCCTTAAATCTCAGGAAAATCATGAACTGTTGGTTTATTACACCTAGTGGACGAACAAACCGTGGGCATGAGCCTAGTCAATGAAGAGCTATATTGGGCTCTGAGGAAAAGAAATCGCTGCTTTCCCCCTTAAGATAATTTCCCTTATTACTTACGCTTTGTGAGAGAAACCATAAGGATGGTAGTGGCAGAGACAGTCGGGGTTTGGAAAATGAAGTAGAAAGTTCAGGGGGTTGTGGAAGTAGTGGGGAGAGGAGGGGGAAGGTTGATAGAAGATTATTTTAAGCTTTTCTAGCCCTTTCTGTTGTTCAGCCTCTGGGTAGCTTCCCCGGCTGCCTTTCCCTCCAGATCAGTTAGTTCTGTGAGCCAATCCCTATGCAGATGTATGAAGGTTTCCCCTTATTGACAGCCTTTGGTACCACAGGCTGCACAACTAGCAGCTCTGCTTTGGTTGTTTGCTGTGAAGGAGGGATGTGGCTCCCTGAAGCAGACCAGAAATGCTGTGTAGAGTGTTGTCCAGCATCAGGGGAGCTTGCCTGAGCAGACGAACTGGTTTTCACAGCTTTGCATCCATGTGCGTAGACACAAAGTGGCTGATACTGCAGTAGCCATGTAGGGTGGATTTCCATTTGTTCCTCTGTGTGTTGCTTCACTTAAATGCCGTCTCTTTCTCAATCATTTCATGCTTTTATTCATTTCACCTGCTGCTTCTGTTTGAAACCTAGGTGATGGCACAATATAAATAGAAGCCAGATTTGCTTACCATCCAGATTGCCCCTGTCTAAACCTTAACTAGCCTGTGCATGCCTGCTAGTCTTGATGAGACCGAAGCAGTGCTTGCAGCTGGGCAAGTCTGTGTGCTGCTTACACCAGGTTTGCAAATTGGGCAGCTGATGTTCCCTCTGCCTCATGCATGCCTATCTTTCCTCTTCGTTATTGTGTCTTCACAAGGCTTTGAAAATTTGGCCCTGAGTGACCTTAAACGTGGGGAAATGCCCACGGTAATGCAAGGTAGGTAGGGTAGGTAATGCATATTGTCAGTGTAAGCAAGGAGAGCAATTTTAATTCCCATATATTAACAAAGAGCATTTTTATTACCAGCTTTGCCTGCTTAACTAGAGTCTTAACATCTAACACTGTTTGTCTTTCTGTCCTCTGCTGCTAGGTTGTTAGTTTGTTTTTATAAAGATAAATAAAAGGTATGTCTGAGGGAAGTAGTGCACCTGGGGATGTCATTTTACAAACTAATAAACTGATGTATGTGACATTTTGCATAACTTGCATCCTTTATCATTAAAATTTTATGTTGTCCTCCTATATGTGTTTATTTTTGTTTGTTTAAAATTGACAGTTGCTTTTTATTTGAAATTAAAATGTTGTTTTCTTTCCCCACTTGCAGTGTCCCCACCAACAAGACTAAGATATAATGTAGTCAGTCCTGACAGTGTACAGATCTCTTGGAAAGCCCCCAAAGGGCAATTCACTGGATATAAGCTTCTTGTCACTCCAAGTTCAGGTAAAACAAATGTCTGTATGTTCTCTTTTAAGGTGAAAGGACTGTCTTCTTAAGGCTGAACAGCCTTTTCGGAGACTAGTGTCATCCTTCAGGACCAAGGAACTGCGAGTAAGCCATGGATAACGAGTACTGGTCAACAGAAGAGAGAAATTGATTTCCCTAGAGGGTGGTCATAGGCATAGAATATGGGAACTGAATGCTTAAGGTAGCAGAAGTCGGTGGATACTAGTTATGCTTCATATGTAGTTCTTGGAAATCGTCACCGATCACCTGTCTTTACTTTTCTTCCAGTGGGGTGTAAGGAAGTGTAGGAGATGATAGGATCAGAACTGGCAACCAGTAACAGAGCAGGGTGAAAGCCTGTGGGTGTTACCAGACTTGACAGCTTTTTATCAAATGTTTATTTTTTTCTTGATTAATAGTTTTGCTGGACACTGTGGCTATTCCATGAGGCCCAGACACAAAGGCTGGCTGATTGAGCTTAGAGTGTTTCTATCTGAGAAAACTGTTCTGTGTCTTTGGTCAGGCTGCTGACTTCTTGCTTTTCTCGGATGCCATCTGGCCTGACTGTATGGATAGTCCCAAAAGTGGGAACACTTTTTACACTCGTTGTAGAGCTTGAGGTAGTTTTAAGTCATTACATTCTCCATGCTGTAAGAAAAGCAAAGAAAGTTATGTATTTATGGTTTTTTTTGTCTTTTTTCTTACAGGTGGAAAAACTAATCAATTAATTCTTCAAAACACTGCAACCAAAGCAATTATTCAAGGTCTTATTCCAGATCAAAACTATGCCCTTCAGATCATTGCATTCAGCGAAGACAAGGAGAGTAAGCCAGCGCAAGGCCAGTTCAGAAGTATGTGTCGTCTTATGCCTGACATGCAGAATTTATCAGATATTTAGTGTAACTTCTGTAAATTGTAATAAAGTCTGATGCAAGGAGGGACAATGGAAAAGCTGCTTCTTCTGTGATGGAGGGCTAATCAGAGCCACAGGTTTTAACTGGTACATACACAGCTGGAGGCCGGAGTTGATCCGGTTGCTCTTGCACAGGAGATTCTTGCTTTGGGCTATCTTTTTTTCCGTTGGCTTGGCATCCTTTTCTTCTCCATTCTGTTATGAGATTAACCAATATCTCGTGGAAAGCAATCTTCAGTGAGCGGAAACAAGAAGGGAAGTGCTATATTCTGATATTTAAAAAATTTCCTTCCCTTTGTCCAATTTATTAAAACATTGTTATAGCTGTGCCAACTGGTGACTAGTGGCTAGTTCAATGACACTATGAAAAGATAAATTCTTACTCATCTTCAGCTGTCAAATACGTTTGCAAATTATGCTTCAGACATTTTTTTATCTGACCAACACATACTTTTAACATCTATATCATAGTGATATATATGTCTTAGCTGATTTGTCTTGATCTGCATCTTAAACAGTTCAGTTAAATATGATCAGTGGAATCTTGGTTGATAAAGACAAAAATGTGACAGTCTGGGAGTACAGTTAAAAGCCTACTGAATTCCCTTGATACTGAGTGTTTCTCACTGTCATTCCTAAACCTCCTTTCTCTTAGAACGAGCACAAGATAAAATATGCTGACTGCTTGATGTGGTGTGTGTCAAAGTCTTTCTAGCTTTTCATCACTGCAACTGTGTGTTTACTACTTTTAAGTTCTATCCTGGTTAGGAAACCCACAAAACCACAGATCACTTTAGCATTAAAGAGCAGCCCAGAGAAAGCTGCACCAGTTTCTATAATATTAGGTGCGGCTGTCTCTTAAACTACCTCTGACTTCAGGAAAGGTAGAGCTGGCAACTCAATTTAAGAATATGGGGGCTATGTTCTATTTAGTATACTCTTCCTTTGTTGTAGGTGAAAACATGTAGTACTTAATGAGGATGGAGTTTAATTTCACAGTGTGTTTCCTTGCATGAGTAAAACAAGATACAGATGTATTCAAGTCCTTTTTTGCTATCCTGTATTCTAGGGTTTTTTTCCCCTTCTCTGATCAGTGGTCACTAATTCTTGAGATGAGAAAAGGTCAAACATATACAAAGCAGAGACTATGCTATGGTGTAGTACGTTGGAAGTGTGTTTTCAATGTTGTTAAGTTGTAACTGATGTACAAAGAATTATCAAGCCTATGATAAAATTTTATTGTTAAAGTATCCCTCTTTATATGGCCAGGTATACTTTCTTATTCTAGTGCTGCTTGTAAGTTACTGTACATAGTATGTAATTAACAAAGATCACTGGGGAATTTTTTCCTTTTAAAATGCAGACGTACAAACATGCACTAGATAAGTTGTTTTTTTTTTTTTCTGTGCAAATATGTAAGAGTGGTATTGTCTTGTCTGTTCTTCCTAGGTGGTTAGAATTTTGACATGGAAAGCAATGGCTTTCCCAAATCCAGAAACCTCTGTCAGGATGTGACCAACTTGTCTCCTGCGAACATTTTCAGACTTTTGTGCTGTTTCTCTGGAGACTTGCCAATCAACAGCACTAGCATTAGAGGAGGTCATCAAGCAGCGTCTTAGCTTGCTCTTAGTCTTTTCGCAAAGGAACGCGCCTAGAAGAATAAGCAATAGCATCCTTTGTGACTAGTATTATTCTGGTAATTTCACCTCTTATTTTAGTCGGAGGCTTGTTTAGGTAAGGATTAAACCCACACTTTTGGGTAAGACCTGGTGTCATTGTGACTTTATCTGTAACCCAGCTAATAACCAAGATCTACCTAGGTAAAAGCTGACTCCTCAGTGAGCTCGTGGACCTGAATTTGCTTCTGAATCAGTTTCACAACCATTCACTAAAGGTAGAGGTGATGTACAGATACATGTGCTGAGCTAGTAAGGAGAGGAGTCAAAACTTCAGTTATTTTTCTTCACCAGTTTTCCTACCTCAGTAAAACAGAATACTTGTCTATTTTATTTGTTTCAAGAGAAAGATAACCACCTTCTACCCTCTCACAGCGTTTTTTGAATGACGTAGCACAGAGAGACTCTGATCCTGGCTAAGACTCAGTGCCTGCTTGGATGAATGTTGGTCATAATCCAGCTCTACATAAACTAAAGATTTTAATTGGAGTAGAATTTTATTTTCTGTTTCATTCTTTTAAGCTCTTCCTGGCCACAGTAGACAGCTGGGGCATTGACACCAATTAGCATTCTAAGGAAATTAGTGAGGAATTTTTTTTTCTGATACGTGACTTTAGCAATGATTTTATGATTTTGTCAGAATCTTTCAGACTACGAGTAGAGTGATGCTGGCTATTAATGCAATATTAGGAATTGTTATTGAAGCTGGGTTCTGCTTGGCTGCTTGGAGAGCTTTGGGACATAATAAGGGAGGTATCCCACCCACTTGTGGGGCAGGAAACTGCTGAAGTCTGAGCTTTAGAGCAGTTTTGCTCTCGTGAGAGTATTTGGTGCCCTGAACACAGATTTGGGCATGGGATCTAAGCTGATTTTTTTTTAAGAGGATAATGTAACAGCTGGCTTATGTGCTTTTGTGTTGAATGGCTTGGAGTAGAACTCTGCAATGCTGGACTTTTCCCCAGCTAGCTTTGTCAATTTTCTGGACTATATTTCCAGTGCTGGATCTTTGTCAGCGTGGGCTTAGGTGCTGATGTCACTGTACTTGGACTCTCCTGTGTGAGGAGGGTCACTTTTGAGAACTTTAATGATGATAGATGGGGAAAGATTCATAAAAAGAATAAACCCAAGAGGAGGGAGGGGAAAACCCAGTAACAGTCACTTGTTACCTAAGCATGTTGCAAGATGTTGCATGCAACTTCGTTATGTGGATGAAGAAAATTACATGCTTCTGACTGCACTGTTTCTAGTTTGATTGATTATTTTTCCCCTTTACTTTTCAGTTAAAGATATAGAGAGAAGAAAAGAAACGAGTAAATCCAAGGTGAAGGATCCAGAAAAAACAAATGCGAGTAAACCAGCTCCAGAAGGTCAGATCATAACACATATGACTTGTGTGATATTCTGAAAATAATCAGCTTTTTTATTTAACTTGTCCATTGTATAGATTTTTCCTTAAACCAGGGCTTTAAATCTGGTTCCCAGGGTTAAGTTAAACAGAAGGGAAAAAAATCAGTATTTTCAGGAATATCAGAGAGGTGCTACAACAGAGGTGTTGCTTTTAGTTCATTGTTTTGCTCTACCACTTCATACAGTAAGCACTAAATACCACCATGAATAGCATAAAAGCAGTCTTTGAACCTGCACTGAAAAATCCAGTTGCCTGTACTTCCCCATTGGGTGCGTTTTGAGTAGTGAAAGAATCACACGTGTGTGTGCATACATAATTATTATTTTGTATCATCTTGACTGCAAGACAGCCTTGTGGGATTAATTTCCACCTAAGGTCAAATTGATATTATTTTATAATTAGGCACATAATAACTTGATAACTCTGCCCTAATGTAGGTCATAACACAAAAATATTTGGGATGTTTTGTATGGGGGGGAAAAAAGGAGTTCATTTTGTCTGTTTGCAAGGAGCCAACCTTCTGGTGAAATGTGATATTGCTTGTCATAAGAAGCTTGTCAAGTATGGACAGTAAAATTTATTTCAAGCTTAATATATAACTCTATTTCCTGTTATTCTAAAATTCAAACAGCATCTTCTTTATGAAGTAACCCCAACAGTAATTATTCCCTTCAGTGGTTATTTATGATGTACAGAACAAGCACAGGCAAGAACAGCTTGATATGACCTTAAATAGTCTCTTTGTGAATAAATTGGACAGTTTCAAGGATCCCATTTCTCCCGTCCCTTTTAGCTCTGTCTCCTCCTAATACAAGTATCAAAGACCTCACTCAAAGCTCCTTGAAACCCATATAGATTTTTCTCACTTCAGTGGCTTTTTCTTCTTACCATACATACTTGTGTCATGTTGTGTTTATTAACAGTGTACAAGTTTGTTTCCATATAGCATTTCTCAAGCCAAGGCACCCTTCAATTAATCGCACTGGGTACATCAGGGAAAATGTTAGCTAGTATTTACAATACTTGAAGAAGCAAGTTATACCTGCTAGTGCATGATGGGGTAGTGGGTGGGTGATCTTTCTTTCATGTCTAGAGGAAGACTGAGTTGGAAGAAATGAGAGAACTAAAGAAGGAAAATGTGATTTGTTTTCTCAATGAACAACAAGTGATAAAAGTTGAAGGAGGGAAAACTGGCCCTGTAATAGGAAAACGTTGATTAAATGCAGACAGAGAAAAGTGTCTGCCAGACTGTGGGAGAGGATTTATGCTTTTTCATGGAGTAGGGGCAAAAATACAGTTGGCAAGAGGAAACTGGATCTGCGCACTATCCCTTTTTATGAGTCTTGTTTACTTGCAAAGTCTTTAGCTCAATCGCTTTCCTCCTCCCTGCACAACTTTTTACTTATCTAAACTTCTTCAGTTGTATTGGGGCAGGTTGTATCGGAGTAAAATATACTTCCATCCAGCACTTGTGAAAAGCTATTGCCTTATGCTTACTGCAGCAAGTTTTACTAGAAAACTAGAAAATACTAGAAAATATATTTGAAAGACAGGTAAAACTTAAACTTCTCCATCAGCAAAACTGACCAAAAAACCCACGTTATGCTAATTTTTATGAATTCTTGATTTTGTTTAGCCCTATTCCCAACCCAGCTATATTTTAATGTAAAGTAATAGACTACTTTTCCTACTGTCTAGCTATTGCATGTTTCTTCCCTTTGCGCAGCATAATGATTATTCAAAGTGATGGAGATTCCAACTGAATGACTTCAGTGGGAGTAGGGTGAGAGTCCAAGCAAAAACATTGTGCAGAAATAACGGCATCAGCAAAAAACACATAGCTGGGACAGAATTGAATTTAGAACTGCTACACAAACAGTAATGGTGTCAAAACTTCCCTAGTTTTACATATAAAGACTGTTGCACCTCAGTTTGAAATTGGCTAAAACAAAAAAAAAAGTATTTGAAAGAAATGGATTAAAGAAACAAGAACAAAATTTTATGGCAAAACCATGAAGAATAACTTGATCATCTGCAGGTGTTTGACAGGAAATGATTTGAGTATGACCTAATAAATTCAGGCCAGCAGTTAATTGGTTTCAGAACAATTTAGTATATGGCTAAATTTGATAGATTTAATAGCAACCCCGATATCTTCAGTGTTATATACTCGATCAAGTAGGTAAGACCTTAGGAGTTAGCAGTACAAAATAAATTACTAGGTAGTGTAGTATCTGAAAACAAGAGCAATCCTTGCCCACAAAACAAATTGGAAACAACCATTGTCCAGACTGGTATTGTGGCTTCTGTTCTTCTCTTGACTGAAAGAATAGCAAAAGCCTTTTCACCATTTCTGCAGGTATTGAGTCCAGTTTTGATGTAAGGAGGTGCTTTCTGTGAACATCTGCCCCACTTGTTACAGAAGGATGCTTATATAAGAGGAAACTAGAGTGTCTTTGCAAGCCTTAGAAAGGCAAAAATCATCATTCTCATGCATATGGAGAATTGTTGGGCAAGATTCTCCAGTGTGGATAGTAGGACATATTTGACATTTAGTAGGCCAGAAAATCAAAAATCAACGTTTTGGTACAAAACTAATAAAGCGCAGCAATACACTTGTTAGTGTATATGAAAAAGCACATGGACTCTGGCAATAATGCAAGGTCCAGTTTGTGCATTGTGATAACTCACGTATCCTGCTTATTTTAGTGAAAGGCACATAATCATAGAACCTTGTTCTTTATAAATACTTTCTTCAGGGTCACCTCATAAAACACAGAAGTTTCACTTTCAATTTCAGTGGGACAAAGATTTCACCATAACCCTTCTACTCATAGAAACCAGCTCTTCACTAAGAAATACAAGATGGATGTCTATATTGGTGATTCCAGATGGTTTCAAAGCTGTTTAGTCCTATTTTCATCTGTGGTTTGAAGGAGTGATTCTGCAGAGCTGTCTGCTGTTTGATTACCAACTGTCTGAGGCTCTAGGTGGTGGTGGTAGTTGTGGATGTCTTCTAAACTGCCAAACCTACCTTTTTCTTCTGTCCTTGAATTAGATTGTATTTGGGTTTTGCTCTGTCTTTATGGAACTCTGTCAGTGCCTTGCGGGGCTTGCTAGTAATTTTTCCAGCAGCTTCAGTAATCTGGGTTTAAAATCTTTCATCTATTGTGTCTTGCCCATTCAAGTAGTTTGAAAAGATTTACTCCTTCCTTTTGTGCTCTAGGTACTATGCTCTTATCTCAACCAGACCTCCAGTGTATATCCAGTAATGTCATTGTGCCAAATTAGTTCGGGTTTAATGTCTAGCACTCATCCGTCAAATGTTCACTTTATATTTGACTTCCAGAAATCTTCTCTAGTTCTTCTGCACAACTGCTTTCAAGTCTTGAATCTCCTTTCTGTATTTTTCAGAACCTGTCAGTTTTCAGCTTAGTGATTTATCGCTGCTGTGCACGCTCATATTAATAATGTCAGAAACCTTTTCTCCTTGTTGAGATAAAGCTCACAGACTCAGCTTCTTTCAGCACACACTGATATTTGAGTACTTGTACCCTGGCGCTTCTCCAACTCCCTCATGTACAAAGCTTCTTTCTGTATGACGACAGGGGTTAATACATTCTGTGCCTTCTCAGATGTTTTACAGTTTCTCAGAGAACTTCTACGAGTGATTCTCTAATCAGATCCCTTTGGGGAGGGGAGAATCACAGTGCTTTGACTATATCATGTGGCAAATATGCAACTATATCCTTTCTCTGCAGAGTATTTCTCTGCGTCTGAAACGTTTTTAGCCACGCATTTCAATGAAAACAACAAAACACTGAGGGCCAGTTTTATTTTCTTGCCTGTGGACTTTTTTTTTTAGGGGGTTTTTAGTTGAGAGGTATAGTAGCTTAGTCAAGGCTGGCAGCCAAACTCCCACCTAGTTGCTTGCTCGCTCCCCTCTGCAGTAGGATGGGAGAGAAAAGAGGAAGAACAGGAATGAAAAAGCTCATGGGTTATGATAAAGACAAGGAGACTGCTTACCAATTACCATGGTAGGCAAACAGAGGGAACTGGGGGAAAATTTACTTAATTTATTGCCAGTTAAAATAATTTAAAAAATGCTAATGTGGGTAGTGGGAAACAGAAGACAAACACTGAAACAGCAGCTTTCCTCCCTGCTTTCCCAGGCTCAACTTGACCTCCTCCCTCCTCCCAGACTCCTCCTCCCTTGTTATCACTGCAGGTTGCATGCAGTCCAAGTCCCTTCAGAAAGGAAGCAAGCTTTGCAAAAGGGGTGTTGAGGGGTTATGATCAGGATGTAGTGGTTTCTCTCTGCCATTCCTTTCTTCTTGCATCTTTCTTCACTTCCAGTGTGTGTTCCAGTGTCCACCATGGAGCACTTCCTCCTCTGACCTTGGGGTTCCCTCTGCTCTTTCTCACTTTTTTTTTTTTCCCCTCCTCCTCCTCTCTCTGCCTGGCGTTTTATGCCCTTTCTTAAATATGTTTTCCCAGAGGTGTCACCAGCTGTGGACAGGCACAGGATGGCCCCTGGCCTCTTCTTAAAAGCCCACCCCTGCAGCTTCCCTGCTGCCAAACCTGGGCACAGACACCTAATATAAGAGGTGCTTTATTCATGCTCTACTAGAGTAAGACACTTACAGAGTCTTAAACCTGTCCTGTTCAAAAATTCCCTTATGCAAATCTCAGATTGGGATGATTTAGGACAGCATAGAGCATGTATGGATCAGATCTCTCTTCTGAATCAAGTTTTTGCAGGATAAGACTTATATAGACTGTAGACTATTAAAACAATGAGAAATAAGCTCCCATAAAAGATTACGTGATTTATGTATGCTGCAATGTAACAGTTACTTCCTCATTGTAAAGAGCGTGTAATATAATCATATGGTTAAGTACGACTTGTTAGGGAGGTTGGAGATCTTCACTGCACAACACAGAGCAGCCTTCCCAAATGAAAATTGTATTTCATCCCTGGAGTAAGTCTATTAGCGGCAGGATGAAAATCTAGCGATGTGTGGCCTATTTAAAAAGCCTGAGAGAACTGCAGCTTTTTAAATGCCTTAGGTGCTTCTTTCTAATGGAGTCACCTTTACCACATGCCAGGAACCAAACTGGCAGAACATTACCCAGGCTGCCTGGGCTTTTGAGTGTGGCCCCACTTGAAGATTTGAGTGGCCCTAGGGCGGCTGGATGACCTGTGAAAAGGGGTATTGCCCCTCAGTTCCCTACCCAAACGGGGTATACAGGAGGAAGCTCTGGGATAAATCGACTGACAATAAATGCCAGATCTGAGTTTCTCATTGTGGAAGATTGAGACAAGCAGGTAGAAATTTAGGACAGAAAATCTATTGCTAATCTGTTGGGTCATGGGTATAGAAAAGACAACTTGGGAATGGAAAAAAAATAGACACTGGGCGAGTGAAAAATAATGTAGAAATCGTAGTGGGCCTCAGAGATAGGAAAAAACTGCAGAAGCTGTTTTTAATAAGCTGTTTAATGCCATACCTTGCCTGCCATAAGAGAGGTGCAGATGTCAGGTTGTATTATCTTTGCGTAGGTAATAAAACATGAACTGATGATAAAAACACTGAATAGTGGCTTCTCGTGTCTTGATTGATATTCCTGCATTTGTATATTAACTTAAATATAAAAGTTCTTGAGGAAGAGGTAAAAATGACCGGTAAGGATAAACAAATGTTTCCTTTGAAATAATTTAATATTATTAGTGACCTTTAGTAAGTTTAATATTATTAGTGAAATTATTATTATGCATGCAGATATATATACATACGAATTATAAATATCGTGGAGAATGGCTGTTCACTCGGAGTTCCCTCTGACGCCTGCTGGTCCCACTCTCCTCTTCATTTTCTTCACTACTCAGTGCTGCACAGAGAAGAGATTTTAGTTTTATTGTACAAAATTTCAAGTTTTTAGGACTTTCAGTGTTCAGTGTCATAAAGTCTCCAGGAAAGAGACCTGAAGCCATCTGTCATATGACACTTACCTGCTAAGTATTAATAGGAATAAATATGTCTGCAGTTTCTTTTAGGTGAGCGTGCTGTAAAATAGGTGGTCTCAGCTGGCTGCAAAAACTGTGTAGACATGTCCAAAGTACTCTGTTTTGCAGTGAAATAGTTCTTGATTTTTGTCTTCCCAATGTATTCTACATTATTAGTGATATTATTATTTACGTTATTTCTACAGTCTTTCAAAGTAAATGTTTCTGATTGTTTTTTCCATATTTTTTCTTCCAGTGCTATGCATGCTATCAGATAATGCAAAAGGTGTATCATTCCTCAAATTGACATGGTATATGTATCTCAGGTTTCTATTATAACTCTTGCAGTGATGTCACATCAGTCTTCAGATAGTGATAGAAATGAGAGGTACAGTAAACTTGAAAAATACACTGATTTGCTTTCTTCTTCCCATACTGCTATCACCTTTGATGCAAATAAGCTTTGACATTCATTCTGTAGCTGTTGAATGGCACTGTTTAAGCAGAGTAGGGAAAAATCCACAGAGAGGTGTATTAAGATACTATTCAGCAAAAGAGACTAATTATCTGATTTATTAACTTGTCTGTTCAGTTAATGTCAGATGCTTCAGTAAGTATTACTAGACAGCATGAAATGAGTGCTATGAGGCATTTGACTAAGCCACAGGAATTAATACCTTCTGAATTTCTGCTCTGTTGGCTGTGTTTCATACTTTTACTCACTTCATCCTGGCTAGTGGAACTGCAAATGTTGATTTTAGTCATGACGTTTTTCTGACTGAACTCCTAGGCTATGGAACTCATTAACCATGTCTTTATGCAACCTATAATTGGCCTTACTTACAGTGTTTCCCTGAGCTTTCTGGGGGGTGCTTTAGCTCTGGTATTAGTTTCTGGGTCTATGCTGTATTTATACAAGGGGCAAACACTGAACTACTTGGCCTGAGGCTGCATAGTAGGTAAAGCACAAGGTCACCAGGGAGGTATCTTGTGACTTTTGATAATTCCATGATTAGTATTTGCTGATCAGTGTTTCTTTTTAATTAAAGTTTCTGCTTACTCTTTTTTTTTTTTTGTTCTAATGCAGTGCAGTATAATGTTGAAGGGTTGCTTGAACGAGATGCAACCAATTTTGCGACAGAACTGATAGCAGTGCAGCTATATTGTCCAGTGCAGCACTCTCCCTGGTGAATGCACTAGCCTGCTCAGAACTAGCTAGCTGAAGGACTTCTACCTCATTCTCCATTACAAAGTGTAGACATAACCCTGGCCATTAGTCTTTAGCATCAGTTTCTTAGATGCTGCAGAATAAGGAAAGATATATTTCCTACTTTGGAGGTATGGTAAGTTCTTCAAACATTGTGGAGTACTTCAATATGACAGGGTTCACTTTTGAACATGTGTAAATTAAAGTCTGCATCAAAAAGTATGGTGAAGTTTAGATCTTTTGCATTTGTCTGAATGGTAGGCTACTGTCTACATTTTCCTAAAAGATGTACATACATCATACTGAGACTTGAATATTTCATCTTTGCAGCGTCTGTAGAGGGTATGTGGATGTATTACCTTGTGACATATGAAACCGGATGCACATTTGCTGTCATCTAACTGCCTCATAGCTGGGGACATGTGCCCTGTGTAGGCTGTTATCTTACTTCAGGACTGCTTTTTTTCAGTTTACTTTTGGGTCCTGTGTAAGGATTTTAGTAGGCTTTACCAAAAACTGCTCTTCAGCACTGTGTGGCATGCAGTGACATCAGTCCTTTGACCTGATTGTGAATAGCTCTTGTGTGTGGTGTATACCTGCTTGTTCTAGCATTTGCTATCAATTAAAGGTAATATGAACAGAAAAAATGAATCTATTGTCTATGCTTCTTTAGGGGCAGGGCCTCAGATCCCCATGTCTTCCTTGAGAAGGCTGGGGAATGCTTGGACCATGGTGCAGCATCCTGAGAACATTTTGGACCACCACAAAGCTTTGGCAAGCATTTATAATTATGTTCCCCTCACCTTGGTCTCCTGACCACTCTGAAGCTGCTTAGCCCAGGAATAATTTCATAGACCTATTTTGGTTTCAGACTGTCACTTTGGCTTTGGACTCACTTGACTTTGTTCTGCCCAACCTTAGCCCAAGCAGAGGATCCATGATGCATCCTGTCTCAGCTTTCACTAGTGAAAGCAGCACCTGACCATCAGATCTTTGCCAGTAGGACACTCATTTAAATGCCTGCAGCCAGTCTGGTGTGTCAGTGGTTTCACTGCTTGTCAGATCAGCATCGTGATATGGTTCTGAAAGATATCTGCTCTGGACTCCACTTAGAACCTGCCCAGCAATCCTATCAGCAGGCCCCCATCTATGCTAGGCTGGCAGAGCATGGGTTTTTTTGACAGCGACTATTGACTTGTGCCATGCGAGTGATGGCTTTCCATTATTCTTCTGTGTGACTCCTCGTGGACATCATCTTCTATTTCAACTTCAGGTGATGCAAATGTCTGTTTAGAAACAGGACATGAAGTAGACTTGTCAAAATATACCACAGGTTTCTTTGACATATGAATTTAGGATACCCTGTCCAAGCTATGTTGGTTTCTGTGCTTCTCAGAAGGTAGTTTGATGAGAGGCATCCATTAGATTTTCAAGCTAGCCTATAAACGTGTGAGCCACCATGCAGAGCTTTATAGATCAGAAATTCCGTGTTAGTTGCTGGAGGATTTACAGCAGGCCTCTGTTGCAAGGAAACTCTTGGGAAAACTCCCCTTTACTGTCTGGAAAGTTTAGCTCATTGTGCTGTGGATGATCAATGCTTATTCCAGGAGTTCCTCAGATGAATTTATCTGGAGGACATAGCTAAGCTTTTGTATCCTTTGACTACTACTTGTAACTTGGATTTCCTTTTGCAATGGCAATACTTTTATCGACCTGGCCAGGATCCTTCAGCAGGCTCCTGCTTCCTGCTTCCCACAACTGGAAAATCTGATAGGAAGTGTCAGCATTGTCATGGACAGAAATCTTAAATGCTTTTCCTGTGCCATCATTTTGGTAGTCGCTTTGGAGAAAACCAAGCAAGCTACATCTAGAGATTGCAGCATTTATATCTGCTATCTGGCCAAACTAAATAGCCATTAGTTTATTTGCAAGTGCTTTGAAATAATCTGAATAAGGGAGAAATATATCTTGAGAGAAAGCAAGGTTGAAAGTGAAGACCCGAAAGTAGCTATGAAGGCTGGAATTGGGAAAGGGTTCACTTTGAGTAGTGCATTTTGATCCTGACAGAAGACTGAAGTGAGATCAGGGAAGAGAGAGGAACAGAGAGAAAGATGGGGGGAGAGGGGTTGATCTTAACATAAGAAGGGTCTTGTATATGTTTGGTAACTGCCTTGTCTGTTTTGCATATCTGTAAAATTGTGAATAATTTTATTTATTTACCTTAGCCTGGTTTGAGATTGAGTATTAACACAGAGGTTGCTGGATACCTTCTTCAATTTGTGTATGTCAGCATTCTTCCGTTGTTCAGAAAATAAAAAGCTTGGCTTTAGAAATTATCTCCTGGCTCCTCCTTTCTGTAGGAGGAACTGCTTTTCTTCTAGCTGTCAGTATGTTAGCATCATATAAATGGCTGTGGTTGTGCATTAGCACTCACGCAGTGTTCCATACCAGGCAGAAGCTGGAGATTGGACAGATTGCCTTTCTGTTATCCAGTCTCCCTCCCTGTCCCTCTTTAGGAGCTCTCCTTGAATGCATCTACTTCACTGAGAAGTAGACACAGTGTTGACAGAGATATCTAGGCAATCTGTAGCTCAGAAAAAATAATAAAAAAAGCTTTTTAGTTCTCCTTCAACTCTTTCAGAGTAGAAAAAGAGACTTAGTCTATCTCGGACCTAAACGTAAGTTTCAATTTTGTCATGAAGTGATCCAGCTCCTAATATCAGAACTCCTCAGGTTCATAACCCTTGAGTTATAAGATGTTTGACCTCATAGCTCTGCACAGTAAATATGTATAACACTTGGTAAGTCTGAACCATTACCAGCTGAAAACGTCCTGTCTGGGATCTTTTTTTCTTTGGTAGTTTTCCCTAAGGCACTGACCTTTTTTTGTGCAATCTATTCTTAGTTGAAGTGGGTGACTGCTATTCACATTCTTGAATGACTGATTAATAGAAGCTCAGCTGAATGAATGGTCTTTCATTCTCTTCAGACTGCTTTTCATCTCTTCAAGTCGTTAGCTCTTGAGCATCCATCCAATCCACAGTGCACTGGCATGGCTGGATTCTGCTGGCAGCAAGAGACTGTTACCTTAAGTCAGATTCAGGGTCTGTGTTGACATGTTTCATTATTGAAATACTTTCGTTACTACTCCTTAACAGTTCATCATCTGGCAGCAGGAATTCTCATAATTTGAAGTCTGTAGTCTTGCTCATGGTTATGTATGTTCTGTGGAAATATCTCTATATTATGAGTGATGATTGTTTTTCATATGAGACACTGTCTAGTCTTTGAAACTGAAGCTATGTAGTGAAACTTTGGGCAGCTTTTAAAATTTGTGTGACAACCTTGAAGGGAGAGTCAAAAAAGCTTTGGTGATGTGATAGCAGACTGCATCAGCACCCTCTCCTACATTAATAAACACAGAAGTGCAAGACCAAGACCCTCTTGTAAGAAAGCTACGCTTGTAAAGGGTTGGTGTATCCATCAGCAAACTGATCTGTTGTGGATTTGTGTTCCAGTTGTATTGAACACCCAGATGAACAAGCTTCATTGCTTTGTGCTCTGGACAACAAAATGGGAGATTAAGGTTAACTTTTTGGTATCTCTTTTTAGGGACTGTGATCCTTGAGATGGCCTTGCCTTGAATGTAGCCAGAAGGTGCTGAAGTTCCCTTTCAAGGCTGTTCCTTATACTTTGAGGCAGAGGGGACCGGGGAGTCTGTCTCATTCATCTGATACTAAGACTGTTGATCAACATTAAGCAGGAGCTTGTAGTGAGGAGAGATTATTTCAGGGTCATTTTTACCCTCAGTGCATAATCTGAGGGTCTTCATGTGCTTTCTGGACATGTTGATGCAGGACACACTGATTCGGGGGTGTCTCGTGGTCAGCACCCTTTGCCTGGTGCCCTGTGTGCTGCGTAAGCCTGGGTGTTAAAACTGAGCTGTGCTGCTTGGTTGAAAAGGTTAGTAGATGAAACAGAACTTACTTCCTGGCTGAGCAGTCCCTGTTTTCCACCTCAAAGGTGTTCTCACGTCTCTGGTTAGCTGTACTGATTGTGTTAGTCTGTATATAATGAGGGAGTCCTGTTTTCTTATCTGACTGCTGGGTTTTGTGTGTGTGGCTTTGGCTCATGAAGTGTTTGGCTCTTTATTCCCCAGTAAGTGGAGGGGTGGTATTCTTGTGCTAGCCTCTCCTGGGATCCTTAAAGGAGCTTCTCTGGAGCACCAGCTTGATGCTTAAGTGCGTTTGGTTTCCTTATATGCAGGAAAGTTAGCAGAATCAGGGCTGCATAGTGGTGCAGACAGCTGTTTCAGAAGTAAATGTGAGTCTTGGCAGGGCCTTTGATTGTGTCTGGTTTGTTTATGTGGCTAAAAATGTGTGGTAAAATTTCTGCTTTTTTGCACTGATCTTTCTAGTAAGTATGATGAAGGAAAACTGTGAGTGTAGGGATGGTAGCTCCTTCAAAAAGAGTAAATTGGCTGTGGCCTGTGAAATACCACTCATACCTCATCTCTCGTCTCCCTACCCTGTATCTCATCTCTCCTCTCCCTACCCTCAAGATCTTTCAAACTCAACATCCAAATTTAGCTTAATGCCTAGGAGGCAGGGAGGTGGTGTCAAACAGTGGCAGATGTTTATGCCTTAAGAGCTTCATAATGTTTAGTGGATTTTTTGTTCTCTAAGAAGTAGTAATAAAGCATCAGCTGCAATTGGTAATGACGTATCTGTTAGAGGTTGGCTGAGATACTTTTATGACTTTAGTGGGGCAGTTTTGTTTAGCTATACCTTAAAAAAAAAAAAAAAAAGAAAATGACACTCAGAAGCTTGTGTTTTGTCTCAACAGAATCACAGGTCCTTTGCCAACCTTGCAACTGTTAGTATTTTATTAATCTCAGAATAGGATACAGGTGGCAGGAGGGAAAACCTAAAATGGATCTAAAAAATGTAATTATACAACACATTATTTATTGGAAAAAAATAGAGCAAGAACAACTGAAAAAATATTTATTGAATAATTATTTATTGAATATTGAACACTTTTTTTCTTTGGAAAAAATGAAAAAGAACCTCTGTTGAGATCCATAGGAGTATTTGAATATATTTTTATATGGTTGCCGTCATCCTGCTTTTTGGGCATCAGGGTGGTTTAAGTATATGTGTGCATATTGAAGTACATGTCTTTAGTTAAAGGCCAGCAGTTTCATTTTGATTGTGGCTATTGTAAATTGCTAGGTAGCTACTGGCCAAACTGAAAATAAATCCAGATGTCTAAGCATAATCTGTACCTTGTGATAGGACTCTCCTTTGCTTTTGACAGCTCCCATAACAGTTGTATACTTTGGGTAGCAGCCAGTAATTTGTCTAAGTTAATTAAAATAATTGTCTTTTCCTCAGTGTAAATTTTAAATCCACTTTTACAGATTTAGAATTTGCCACTGTTTCAGGAAGATGTTTTAAAAAGTATTATATGCAATGTAACTGTTAGTCTTACCACTTCCTGTGCAGACCTTTTCTGTAAGGTCAGATTAATATTTTTCTGATATGCATGCAAATTAAAGATTAAAAAATTGCCTTCCTCTCTAGAGTGAAATTATTAAGAAAATCCCTGTACTGAAGTCTTTAGAATAAGGTTCTGCATTAGATTTTTGGTTTTTATTTGTAAAAAAGCATTTGGAGATAAGACTTGTCATTTTATTTTTAAAGCCTTTGAAACACTATAAAGAAAAGTGGCTATAAATGACATTGAATGGAAGAAAATGTTCAGTAAATTATTTTGTGATTTGTTATTAGTCCTGCTGTAGTTTAAAAATTTAACTATCCATGATATCTGATATTGCATAACTGATGTGCGTATAGGCATTGTTCATGTGTCTAGCTGGATGGTATGGTAAGTACAAGATCAAAGAAATAAGAAGTGAATGGAAAGGACTGGAATCTTGGACAGAAAGAAATGTTGCAGGCTTGAAGGCACCAGTGTAATCTACCTGAGGGGAAAATATGCAACATGGCTATTCAGTAATTTGTTTGTGGTAGGGAATAATTACTTTAGTGGATGAGAGAAATTTGAAAGTCTGAAGCAGAGGAAAAGAAGATCAAAGGGTATCTTAGATGCTCTCTTAGATAGCTGTGGTGTGTTTATTGCTGCTTAGTCCACTGATCAGGACTTCAGTACAGTTCAGTGGCACAGACTTTGGGGATTCTTCTGTTAAATACTCATTGAGACATAACCAAACAATGACAACATCATATCCTCTGAGGGAGACTCTTTGTTTTAATATTTTTCTGCTTTTGCTTATTAGCACATATTTTAAGAGATTGGGAATTAACTATGTAGCAACTAATTATGGTATGCCAGGGTCTCTTGCATTGGGTGACAAACTATCAGCTACATGGCTCCTGGGGCAATGGTCAAGGGCATGGGCGTTGAGGTGGTCTTCTCAGTAATCCCACTTATGAGGGGAAAGGGCCTGAAGGAGTCTGGCAGATCCTATAGGTCAACAACGAGTGTGGCAGCTGCGGTCAGCAACAGGGTTTGGAGTTCTGTGATGATGGGACCCTCTTTGAGGCTCAGTAGCTGCTTGGAAGAGATGCAATCTAAGTGAGGCAAAATCATCTTTGCTAACAGTCTGGTCAGCCTGGTGAGAAGAGCTTTAAAGTAGGAATGATGTGGGAGAGAGATGACAACCTACAAGTCATGTGAGGACTGGGATGATGGGAAAGAACATGCCCTCAGTAAGCCTGCAGGTGATGCAGTACACATTGGAAGGAGTAAAGAAGGCAAAGCCAGACTCTTCTCAGTGGTGTCCAGTCAAAGGACAAGAGGCAGTGGACACGAACAGAAATAATGTAAATTCCATTTAATCAAAGAAAGCTCGTTTTTTTTTAATGTGAGGATGGTCAAACACTCGAGCAGGTTACTCAGGTAGTGGAGTCTCCATCCTTGGAGACTCTTTAACTTAACTGGATGTGGCCTGAAGCAATCTACTGTAGTTGCCCCTGCTTTGAGCAGAGCAGTTTGACTAGACAGTCTCAGCAGGTCCCTTCCCATCTCCACTACCCTGTGACTCTGGAAGTCGGAGATTTTTAGGAATAGGGTGTTCACTCAGACATGTCTGCTAATTAGACAATGGATGAATTGTTACATTGTATTCGAGAGGGCACGAATTTCATCCTGAGCTTTTGTGGATTGACACATGACATCCAAAATTAGTGATGCTTCTGAAGATCTCCACATATTTATACCAGCATAATCATTGGTTACATTATGATAATATCATTTTGAGAAATGCTTGAAGGTAAAACAGGGAGTTGAATTTGAGTCTTCTGCACTGTAACTCTACTGCACTGTGTTTTGTGGTTTTTTTTTCTTTTTTTTTTCTTTTTTTTTTTTTCCTGGACACACTGGCCACAACATCATATGTACCTGGGTCTACAATGCTGGGCTGTAATGCAACAGTGTTGTAGCAGTTTGCTTCAACTAATTTTTTAATTAGTTCTGTATTGATGACTTTCATAAATACGCAGCTTGTTTTCTCAGGCAGGCTCTTTTCTGCTGCTTTACCTGTTGTATTAAAGCTGTAACTTAGTTACAAGCTTGGGCACAGACCAGCTTTTTAGCATGGTTTAGAGGAGTTCATACATACAGCTTAATTAATGTCTATGATTTCTGAGTGCCAATTTTGTCTGCAGCCCCCTGATTAACTGCCTTCTAGATAGCCAGAGAAAGCTCTCAGGGATTTCGTACTTCACTAAAGCAAAGGGAAAAATAACTGTCCTAAATCCTGGCGTATTTGTTACATAGGAATGGTGGATAAATATGACCATATTAATAAAAAATTATAGTTCTCTGCCTTGAAAAGTAATTTAGACTTTGAGACAGCTGTTTCATTTAAAACATTCATGCACTCAAATGCAGAACTGAGAGCAAAGAGAAGCAGAGAATTATCACTGTAATCTGCAGAAGAGTTTCTAAGGTTTCATGGACTTTACAGGAGAGTTGTGGACCATCTTCAGTGTAAACCCTTATGGCTAAATGGACACAGTATCTTGCCGCGTTGAACTTCAGTTTCAGGAAAGATTTCAGCAGCGTGCTTTGTTCTGCGTTGACATGTTGCCTGTGGGAAGAGAAATTAAAATAAATGTTTTGAACTCTCAGTTTAAATGCAAGGGGATTTTAAAATATATTTTTCTATCAAGGTACACAGACCAAGAGAGTTTAGTGTTGCTATTTGGGAAGCTGCTGCAGAGATCAGGTGCTTTGGTGCTATCAGTCAGCAATGGCTGCCAGAAAACATCAGCACTTTCTTTCATAGTTACCCTTTATATTTATTCTGTCTCCAAGTAAATTTAAAAAGTAAGTTATAGAAAGAAGATTCTAAAACTTTTTCTAAGCTAGTGGTTGCTTATTGCAGAAGTACAACTACGAATGAGTGTGTATGGAAAGGTGCACAGCAAATGGCTGTATGCTTTCTTCTCTCGCACTTGAGAATTACCACTAGTATGTGTAGGCAATTAGTGTGTTTTTTCAGCTACTGCTGTAATTAGTTTTGTGGCTTTAAATTCAAAAGGTGTGCTTTAAATAATAACATTTATTTATTGCTATGTGCTTTTTGAAAGAAGCAAAATTATTGAACTACATCATTCGCAGTCAAATGTGACATGATTAGGCAGAACAGATTCAATAAGTCTTAATATTCTAACTCCCCCAAATAATAATTCATAGGCCTGCCAGTTGGGCTATATTACTTTCCTGGAAAAGAACAAGGTGCATGGGAAAGGGCTGGTTGCTTTATTTTATTTTGGGTTGTTGGTTTGTTTTTTTTTTTTTTTCTTCCTAGGGAGCAGGGACAAACTTCTAACCTCTTTGGGCTGCTCTTTAAACCTAATGATGTTCCAGCATTTGAGTCCTTCAAATTCAAGCTATGGTTGGATCTAGTTCAGAGAAAAGCAGTTATGTTGTACGCATTTGTCTGGTCCGTAGCCTGACATATGGCATGTGTTAAACTGAGGTCTAAGAGCAATGATGATATCAACAGCACAGTGCAATAATATCAATGTCAGAAGTGTAGACGAGTGAGTTGCTGAATTTTGGAGCTGAACACTGCCTCACGTCCTTATATTTTTTTTTTAACCCTTTTTTTAGAAGAAGTAACAGTTTGCTTATGTAGATTTATATTGTCCTTGTCCTCAGTGGCGCTTTTGCTCAGCTGTAGTGCTCTCAGTCATTGTGGAGGACTGACTTTTCTCTGTCATTCATGCTTTATTCACAAGGTATTTTTCACTTCTGTCATCGAGCTTCTTACCTTTTGTGCTTTGTTACGCCATGAACGAGTCTTCCATTCCTACTATATTATTACTGACCTCTACTTGAACTTTCTTCCTCTCCTTCCATGTATATTATTCAACTTTTCCACTGTGACATGGAGTAAGAAAGGAAATGACATGTTGCAGACGCAGAAAGAATTATAGTATTAACTTCTAGCAGAAGTAGTGTGTGTTTTGGCTCTTGAAAATAAGAACAGTTTCATACCAAGGAGAGGCAAAATATTAAATATGTTTCTGCAAAATGTATCATAACTGCATGCAAATTGAGCCGGTTCTTTTAAGCCCTTGAGTCCTCCTGTGTGGCAGTGCCTCTATTTGCTGCTTCTCCCTGTGCCTTTCAAAGAAATTTCAAAGACTAGTGGTATTGATGCTAAGAGTCAAACAGCACCACCGTAGTCTAGAAATCATAGTTTTGTATTTGTGACTAAGTACGGCTTGCAGTTTTTTTTTGTCAAACTTTTATTTGTTAACATTGTTCACTTGCTCACTGAATATGTGTGTGAAAGAACAGCAACAGGTTGAAAATGCAGCCTCAGGGAGCTGGGCAGTGTTTACAGACACTTGTAGACCCTGCTTTGTTCTGTGCATCCCCTGTACTGCCAAAGCCTCTTCCAGTCCTCGCCCTGCACTCCATTCCCTTCAATATGGTGTCTCAAGCATCACATCTTACAGGCCTCAATAACTTTCCCTCTATCCCAGGAAGTTCTAGCTGTATCTTTTTTTCAGCATTGCCATCATTGGCTTCACTCTCAGCCAAACTCTGACACAGGTCTTGATAGTGCTATAACACTTGTACATTGGAATTCCAAGCAGATGTGTCACCTTTCATGTCTGGGGGCTTGAGGGAGCAAAGGCAGGAAACTTCATTTGGTACATGCAAAATCCCTTCAATGCTGGTTATTCTTTGCAAGATTTCCATGCAACAAAGGAACCAAAATCTTGATGATATGACTGTTGGCAATACTGAAGCAGGTTTGTGCAAATATCTTGTCCTAATACATCGCTGGTAGCCTTTAGTTGTATGCTGCTCTCTTTGGAAGTAAAATTTTGAGCCTATGCCTTCATTTGCAACAGGCAGAAATGAGCAGACCAAGCCCCTTCCTCCTTAGCTAGTTTCCTGGCAGAGTGGCAAGTTCCTGTTGCCGAATAACACTAGGAAGATTGTTAATTTGTTATAGAAAGTCCATTAATTTTTTTACTTTTTCCCCTTCGCACTCCTCCACCCATTGTAGGTGGATGCACTGAAGAGAGTTACTGGTGCAAAATACATAAGCTCTTTTTCTAACTTTAGGATGTTTGCAATTCTGTCATTTTCTCTAACCTAAAACTCACAGGCTCTGGTATTGTTTGTTGTGGAGTGCAGCACTTGTTATATAGATAGCATTGTTCTACTTCATTAGGAAACATTATACAAAATTAGGTAACTGGTTTCCTCCCTACTATCCTGCTCTTGAAACTGGTGAGTACTGTATAATTCAGAGGAAAGTGATACCTTTTCTTTCACTACTGATTTCTTGATAACCAAGTAAAAGGGAAATATGCGCAACTTGAGCACAGTGTTGAAACTTGTAGTGGGCTAAAACACTGAGTTTTGGAAGCTTTTATATACGGAATTATATGCTCCTTTAAGAAAAGTTTTTGAGAAAATTGCCCGTTAAAGTTACGTTTAGACAGTTGAAATGTTAAAAATTATCCTCAGACCCTAGAGGAATTCATGACCATGTATGGTTGTATGGAAAGACTGTTGAAAAAGAGATTTGCTAGAACGGCTAATGGAAACTGGCTAATCTCTGTGGGGTGTGTAAATTATTTGCTACACGCTGTGTCTTTTAGACTAACTTTATAAACTAGGATGATATGGTATTTGTATTCCTGTCAGGTTTTAAAGATTTCTGTACAGCATGTTATTCTGTTTAATATCTCACTGTTGTTTATTCCATTTTAGGGAACTTTCTACAATTCTATTAAGTACAACAAGGAGAAAGCATAAGCAAATAGTGGGTGTACAGAAGTAATAAAACCTAAATGTTTTATGCAGAAAAGATTCAACAATATCTCCTATCTACGAAGAATGAATCAAATTTTCACATTCTGTGACATGGCAGTACAATCTTGGATCAAACCACACATGCTATTTTAACAAAAAAGTAATTGAATGATACTGTTTGCACTAATCTGCTGATGTGGAAATAAAATATTGAAAGGAATGCCGTTATTGTTTTCTTTATTCTTTGGGTTTTGCTGCACTGGACGGATTTACTAAAACCAATAAAAGGTTTTATTCACAAAGCCGTCACTACAAGATTAAAGAAACCTTATAGGGAAAACTTGTTGATATGAAATGAGTAAGACTTAGGGGTACTAACTGGATTTCATAGTAAGCATAAGATTTTAGGAGTAGAGAAGGGAAATACAGCCACGCAAATCCTGTTATCCTCATTGGGCTGTATGATTAAACTGCTGGGATCGTACTGAAAAGGTTCATCTGTGCTACAGTGCAGCTGCTTGGATGTGAATCAGGGGTCCAGTTCTATCATTCTTACCGCTGTTGAGTAGCGTTTTACTTTGCCAATAGTTCTTTTGAAGCTTAAGAAGCTAATCATGGCCAGTGTGAGAATGGCACAGTTGAACTGCATATTAATGTAAGACAAATACTGCAAATAATGCAGGCTGATTAACGGGAAGTTTAATTGGCAAAGATGTATAAAACATGAATTTTGCCGTGACCGGTAAGTTCCTATTAAATCACAAAACAGATTCCAGTCCCGCTGAAATCAAGGGAAGTTTTCCTGTTGACTTCAGTGATATAAAGATTTGGACCTCCTTTGGATTCATCTTCCAATTCAAAGTCATTTTTCTGATGCTTACTAAATGTTCCCCAGTGTTTATACATTAAAATGTGTTGCCAATTCAAATAGCGTTGTCTTGTACTGTAAAAACTAAAATAAAATATTTGTTTTGGCATCTTTGTAAGTGGAATTTTTGTCATGTGTTTAGAACTTATTCTACACTGCTAGCTGCACGTAGGAAATGTTCCCTGCTCTTCTAAAAACATTTTTAGTACACGTTTAAGACATTAACTGTAACTTCATGGATTGGGTTTCTTACTCAGTGGATTTACACTACAGTATGAATCTAACTCTTAATTGTTACCAATTGTTTGATGTCCTTCTGCACATCAGATTGTTTTTGCCTGTGAGACTATAATTTTGTCTTTAATGAAAAGATTGTCATTAATAATATGGCATTAAAGTTTTAAGTTACTAACTGGGTGGTTTATTCCCTCTCTGTAACAGGAGAGCTGCTCAAGATCAGTTTATTTCTAACAGTGTACTTGGTCATTCTTGTTAGTACCACCTTAGGTGTTGGTATCCTTTGTCAACTAATTTATGCAGCTTATCCTGAAAAAATTTACTATAGAAGTTGGGCTGCAGCTTACTTCACTAATCTGCAGGTTTTTTACCGTGTTCAGGGACATGATTTTAATCCCTAAATGATTTGTGATGCATGATACCTTTTCTACTAACATGCTTTGCTTTGACTTTCCTTCTTCCATCCCTGTCTACAGTCAATCTGGTGGGGAGTTTGCTATTTTTATACTTCAAGCATAAGTTGTTGTTCCGTATACCTGTGTAACATCACTGAATTGTTTTCACTCCCTGCAATATGAATCCACTGTTTCAGCAACCTTGCTTTTACAGTCATGCTGTAATACTTCGTACGTCTGTGGGATGTGGCAATTCTGTCTGAGGTTATGGAAACCCCTTCCTTTCTCTTACTTCCCTTCCTGTCATTTTCTCGAACTGAATGTGGCACTTTTGTTGAGGCTTCTCTATTTCTTAAGAATCTGTGTCCCTAAAAACCTTTTTCTTGGCTTATCTTGCAATTCATATCTAATCTCTACTCCCATTTCCTTTGTTTTCCCCATTGGTTAGCTAAACTTTAGAGACTATTAATATGCATCTCTGCTAATTCTCATCAAGTGTTTTCTGTTGCTTTTTTAACATTCTTATTTTTGTGTACTTCTCTGTATATCTGTAAGAGTAAAACTTCATGCGATGCTAGTTCTCAGTGTGAATTTGAATCTGAAGCCTTTGCATTTTATCTTTGCTGTATTGAGTACCTCGTACTTAGATTTAATACAGCATATTCAACTGACCTTCAGTTTTACTCTAGTCTTCCAGTGTGAGATTCACTTCTAACTTTAGAAGTCTCCAATGGCAGCTAAAGATTTTCTTCAGAGTTGTTGAGATGTATAGGAACACCTGGTTTTCTATGTTGACAATAAAAGGGGCCTTGATAACTATGTTGGATGTCTGCATCTCTAGGTAGCTCTCTCTGCATTGTCTAGACATAAGGTTAAGTGTCATGAACTGTATACTGTGTATGTATATTCTTGAGAATGAAAATGGACTGCTGATTTGATTGTGTTATACGACAGTTAATTTTTTCTTTCTGAAGTTTTGTATTTTTAAAAGCAGCATTTCTTTTTCATGGGTCTCCCAACAGCTATTTTGAACAGCTTAAAGAAAGAACTGAAGTAGATAATGGCGAAACTGTTCTGTTACTGAACTTAGAACAAATATGTTTCATGATTTTGATTATTTCTCACTTTGCCCATGGAATAAAGCTTTAAGTATTAAGCTTAGTGGGAGGAGGAAGGTATAAATTTTTTGACTTACGATTTTGTTGTTGAATTAACAATATTGTTTTAATTTTAATGATTTACAGGAAGCCTGTTTACCTGTAAAACTCCAGCAATTGCAGATATTGTGATACTGGTAGATGGTTCTTGGAGTATTGGCAGATTTAATTTCAGACTTGTTCGACTGTTCCTGGAAAATTTGGTTTCTGCTTTCAATGTGGGATCTGAGAAAACGAGAGTCGGTAAGGTGCCATATTTTTTCTTAAGATTTCTGTAGCAGTGTAAAAATGTCATGACTTCAGGATAGTTAACAGCTTAATGCTAATTATCTGTGCAAGATTCGTCCTCACCTGGAACTAGTACTTCTGTCATAAGAGTAATGCTGCTGGAGTGTTTGTGGTATTAATTCCTCAGCTGAGTACCACAGTAAACTCTTAAATACACTCTAATGCAAAGTCAGTGGAAAAGAAGAAAACAGTGGAAACAGTCTTTCTTACTTCAGTCAGCATTAGATCAAACCCTTGCAGTTTAATTTTCAGAGGAAGAATGTGCCAGTGGATGGCTTTTCTCATGGTTGAAACTGGCTCAAATGTTATATTTCTGTTCTGCTAGTTTTATTTTAATCTGTTCGAAAGCATATTGAATAAAATCATTGTTTTTGAAAAATCAATTTCTTGGAACCTTACTAAAGTCTGAAAGTTGTGACCTCCTTCTCATTCACTTTACTTGAAAGAAAGGCGTTGAAAATACATTGAGGAGTTGCCACTAAGAACAACTTAATAATATTTTCTTGCCGTTAAGCAATGCAATTTTTCTAGTATGGTAGCAAAGCTACTTGTGGTAAGCTCACTATGGTAAGCTGTTGGTAACCAAGCACATAGTACATAAAATGTAGATACTTGGGAAAAAAAAAAGCTTTATTGTCTAATGGATTACCTTAATTTCTGGTTCTTTAGGTCTTGCACAGTACAGTGGTGATCCCCGAATTGAATGGCATTTGAATGCCTATGGCACAAAAGATGCTGTTTTGGATGCAGTCCGTAATCTACCATATAAGGGAGGGAATACGTTAACAGGTACAGTGTATGTTTTAGCTTTTGCCTTTTATTAAAAAACATATTCTGCTGCACAGACTAATTTTATGAAGGGTAAAAAGGACAGGGTTTTTGCAGTGTGCTAATGGCTTTATCCAATGGCAGTAAAGCCTTTTCTGAAGTGCTTGTCTCATTGGTTTCAGTGGGAATCTTTCTGGTCAGGACAGGGTCTCATAAAACAAAGTATTCATGAACTCTCAGTGCTGAAAGTAAAATCTTTTACCTGCTAGGAAGAAAATGCAAAATCCATTCATAATGTTCATGCACAGAGCTTTATTCTGGGGAAGGAAAGAATGTTGCTTTAATATCTGACAACTGGCAATAGTAACTTTTCAGATGATCACCTGGGGCTTTTAGATTTCCATTGACCTTTTAGTAGGTAGAGCACAAGCCCCAGAAGATTTAGTGATGGATAAATGGAGGATGCCTGTCAACCTGGGAAAAATACAGCTTCTGAATAAAACTCCAGTATCATCAAAGCAGCAGTTAGTAATATTGGCTGTCTTGCCAGGAGAATGATATATCCAAAGACCCAGACATCGCTTTAAGTAAATTGCTGCCTTGCTTTTTTTTCCTCTGTTTTGTTTTTTTTTTTTGGCAGGGGGAAGGGTAGAAAGATTCTCCTTCTCTTCTGCAGCAGCTGTTATTTTGGTAGGAGTGACAGCAGTGGGACAAAGTACAGAATGACTTGAGTATGTTTCTAGGAGTGATATTACTGTGAGGTAGCAAGTAGTAAATTATCATGATTATTTCACATGGATGTTAGAAGAAGGTGAGTTAAGAACCCCTGCTGTGGGAGACTGAAGGGAGAGACATGTAAGTTTGTCCTGAGGCACTGTTGTTCTTCTTTCTCCTTAAGTAATTAGTTTTAAAATCAGATTCTCCCTAAGCTTTATTTAAGCTTTTTTTCAGCTTGTAAAGTGGAAAGAAGAAACAAACAAAGTAAGATTGTATGTAATATGGGGATTTACTAAGATCTCCAGATCACGTGCTTTCATATAAGCAATGTAGGTAGAAGGAGAGGAGACTTCCTATTCTAACTTTCTGGAGTAAGAAAGAAAAGGTGATGTGTTCACGGGAAGATCAGTTTAGGTTTCCATAGCCAGTTAAAAATATATTGATTGATCAAAATGCTGCTAAAAATAAATGTCACCTTCTCTGTAGTTTAGGTTGCTTGTTGGAATTTAATCTTTCAGTAAATAAATTCTTTTATGCTTGTTCTTCATTAAGAGGTTTCTCAGGATTTTTAAATTGAATGGAAAGTCAAACACCATGATATTAGCAAAATCAATGGACATTTTTGCCTTTGAGGGTCTTCTAAAATGTTTCCTTTTTTAGGTCTTGCCTTAACTTACATTTTGGAAAACAGCTTTAAGCCCGAAGCAGGTGCAAGACCTGGAGTATCTAAAATCGGTATACTGATCACTGATGGGAAGTCCCAAGATGATGTTATCCCTCCTGCTAAAAACCTACGAGATGCTGGCATTGAGCTGTTTGCTATTGGTGTGTATTCTGTCATATCCATATATTGTGTCCCATTATAATCTGGTTTATTTGTATCTGTTGCCCTCTGTATTAAGGAAGTGTTCTTTTCTGTCTGTATCCAGTAAGTATCATCATTAATTTAAGTATTCTTTGATATGTTCTCCAATTCATTGCTGCTATAACTGGAATTTAGCGGTGGACAGCTGAAAAAACACCAGTTATGCTGGCAGTAATTAACATCTTGAAGTAATATCTTCATGACAGAGCAATCTGTAGTTGTTCATTAAAACAAATAGGAAGAATTGGATTTTAGTAGTTTTTAATCAATTCCTGTGCATACAAGATTTTTCTTTTTTGTTGCAAATATTTTCTTTTTCTTTCCAATGAAAGGTGTAAAGAATGCAGATATAAATGAACTCAAAGAGATTGCCTCTGAACCTGACAGCACGCATGTCTACAACGTTGCTGACTTCAACTTCATGCATACTATTGTTGAAGGCCTTACCAGAACAGTGTGCTCACGAGTAGAGGAGCAGGAAAAGGAAATCAAAGGTGAATAAGAAACAAGATCTAATGTGGCTTAATATGAACTTAGAGCTACAAAACCTTTTCCAAATACCTGCAGTTCTAAGCTGGCTTCTGGCACTTGGTTCATGCTGTATATTCTTTTGCTCACAAGAAAGTACATTGTCAGGGAAGTCCTCTTCCTACGTATGTTTTATTCTTGCTTTGGTATCTTTGATCCTTTGTTTTCTGTCTTTGAAAATGGTAAATATTATGGTATTTGGTAGTACCAAAAATACAGAGATAAACATTCATGCTGCTGTAA
>NC_087514.1:14216691-14251691 GCF_963921805.1 Phalacrocorax carbo | reverse complement strand
GCTGAGAGGCTTGGGTTTGTTCAGCCTGGACAAGAGAAGACTGAGGGGGAATTTAATAAATACCTATAAATATCTAAAGGGTGGGTGTCAGGATGATGGGACTGGGCTCTTTTCAATAGTGCCCAGTGACAGGACAAGGGGCAATGGGCAGAAACAGGAACACAGGAAGTTCCACTTAAATATGAGAAAAAAATCTTATTTCCTGTGAGGGTGCCAGAGCAGTGGCACAGGCTGCCCAGGGAGGCTGTGGAGTCCCTTCTCTGGAGACATTCAAAACTCACCTGGACGTGTTCCTGTGCCCCCTGCTCTGGGTGTGCCTGCTCAAGCAGGGGGGTTGGACGAGATGATCTCCAGAGGTCCCTTCCAACCCCTGCTGTTCTGTGACAAGGATGCTTATATGCGAACAGTACAGAGTATTGTCATGCACCAAAGCTCAGACACACGGCCCGGGTCTCACATTTAGTTGGTGTAAATGTAACTACATCATTTTCCTCTGTGCAGTCACGGTAACTTACAGAAATTTTAGGCCTATTCTAGAAGAAAACTCAAGCTGGTTTTCTTTGGCAGAGACAGATTCCTTTATTATACAGGATACCATAGCTGGAAGAAGTAGCAACAATTTGGGTCAGTCATCCATCCATCAGATCTGAAACTGAAGCAGCAAACTTAGGCCAAGTGAAAGCTGGGAAAAAATTGCACTATGTTTAAGTTAACTCTGTTAACTCCAGAGAAAAGTGGCATTTCCAACAGAGCCTAGGTAATACCAAACCTCATCAACAGCTTTCAGTATATTTTGCCTCCTCTTTACCATCTTACCTCGTGCTAAGAATAAAATTCAGGTCAAATTTTTTAACAGACAGATTCACAACAGCTTGTGCATTGGGACAAGTTTGGCAGTACATGTCTAACAGGATTTTTTCCACCTCCTAGAAAAGTTCTGCTAAATATTAATGCATTTAGCATTGAAAGAAACCTGATTCTTGGCCAAACCAAAGCTTATCAGCAGACAGAACAGGAGGGCTCCTTCCTCCCTGCTGCACCTCTGATTCCCGCAGGTTTTGCTTCACACCTGGTCTCTGCAAAGAGATACTCTCAAACCCAAGTTACTCCACCCTGGAAATTGGTTATAACATGAGATATTTCCAGTTCCCTGCATCTTTTGAAGGGCTGCCTAACTTTTCTGTAGAATTTATAGTTTGTGGGAGTTTCTTATAGTGTTCAGCACCATCTGCCTATCAGAGATGGCTGATAAATATCTGTGTTTTTAAAAATGTTCAAAACAAAGCATGAATTTTCCTTTTAACATGTTTTGGGTTTTTTTTTTTGACAGAGATCTCACAATTATATTTGCTATTAATGAAAAACACATTTTATTTTTTCCCAGGAACCAAAAGTTGTTGGAAATACAAAGAAATTATTTTGAGATCAAAATGAGCAGAGGAAGTGTTATTGAAGAATTTAATTTGTCTAGGAACATTCTCATTAAGAACTGTTTTGTAGTATTGTTTTCTGCTGAAATCTTTTTTTACACAGCCATAAATACAGTGGGGACACAGAGTCACAGGAAGGGTTCTGATTTTTCCAGGTACTCAGTACCAGCTGCTGACAAGCTATTTGCACCCAGAGTCAGGGCAGATGTGTGGAGAACAGAGATGGGAACGACATTCTGTGTGGGTGGGAGCTGTCATTAGGAAGCAGACTGTCAGCACCTGCTTCTGAAAGGATGACAGGAAAATTCGTGTTGGAAGGGGTCTTGGAGGTCTCTAGCTTAACTCCCTGCTTAAAGCAGGGGCTGCTCTGAGGTCAGACCAGGCGTCTCAGGACTTTATCTAGAATACTCTTGAAACCTTCCCATGATGGAGACTGCACTGTCTCTCCTGGCAACCTGCTTCAGTACGTAACTGTCCTCATGGGGAAAAGGTCCCTATTTATACCCAGTCCGAACATCTTCCCTTTCAACTTAACCTTGGAGACTTTTTTCTCCCCGCCAGACAGCACTGTGAAGAGCCTGGCTCCATCTTCCTGATGTCCTTCCTATAGGTAATGGAGGTGACCTTAGATGTCGTCCCCTCAAAGTCATCCCCTCTCCAGCTGAACCAGCCCAGCTCTCAGCACCTCTGCTCCAGCCCAAACCATCACACTGGCCCTACACAGAACTTGCTCCAGTTTCTGCTACTGAGGGACCCAAAACAGGGCACAGTATCCAGACATAGGGTAACAGGTGCTGAGAAGCTGGCTCCTAACTAAACGACCTGTCATGAGCCTGTCATGGTCTAAGAGATGTGTGAGATGTCACTTTACCCCTTGCCCACTCTGTCCTTCTACGAGTGGTTGCAGTCCATAACCTTCAGTGATAGAAAATACATATATGCACTTCAGCTGCTCTAAGGCAAAATAGGCTTGAGAAATAGCGGTAACGAGGAGCAGTAGAAGGCCATGTCCATGTTCTTTTCTGCTTCATCAGCTATGGAGGGCAATAACGTCCAGTGGACAGGAGGGCTGGAAAATAACAGTTCTCATGTAAAGTACTTTGGCCATAAACTTCAAAGCACTTCCCAAAAGGAGGCTGGATTGCTATTCCTCTTTTACAAATCAGGAAGCTGAGGAAAAAGGGAAGGAAATATTTTGACCGAATTATTCTAGCAGCTGCTGGCAGAGGCAGGCAGAGACTCCGAGCACTACCCATATACTGTGCAATCAGGGTGCCCGTGCCCAGGGGACCTGTGGTTCCTGATTCCTGAGCTGCCCCTCAGAGCAGGGACCAGTCCCTGCCTCCTCCAGGTGCTCTGCCACACTATGGCAAATTCCTACTTGGAAATCAGGCTGATGACAGTATAACAACAGTATAACCATGCAGATTTATGGCTTCAAAGCAGAGGTGTTGATCAGAAATACCATGAATTAGTCATAATCTTATCAAAAATATTTTATTTAGCAAAGTGACAATTATACCATACAACCTATGTTGGAAGTACATTGAATAATTGCTAGAATAAATACAGGCAATTAATTCAACCTTTTTATAGAATGAGAGGATTTATTTGACATTTGAATGTTAACCCAAGCTTTAACTTACATCATAAATAGTTAAAAGGCATAGTCAAGTTTTTTTTTTTGTTTTTACTGTTTCTTTTGCTTTTTTTAATACTGTTCTATTTAGTAATCAACATGAATCAACTCTCCAATCATTAACATAACATTAGTATGACTTTCAAGCAATCATGTACCTCAAGATGATCAGAAAATAAGGTAGTGTGTGTGCAGTTCATTCTACAGCAGAATCTATTCATGTCTGCATAAAAAAAGAGAAGCTGAAAATGCTTCTAGGTTCTTTAAGCATCGTATGCTGATTTCTGCTTTACCACAGTGCTTTTAATACCAGAATCTAAAAAGGGCATGTATCTGTATGCAGCTGGCTTTCTGTTGCTCTTTATAAAGTATATTAGGGCTCAATGCCACATTCCTTTGGCTGGTGAAGAATTGCAGAATTTAGTCCTGAATATTATTGCTCAGAACCATGGTCCAAAATAAATGTCGAAGACTAATTATTAGGTACCAATCAAGTGATGGATTTGCTAAGACTTGATATTTTCTGATTAAAAATTGGCTTCTTTTCTGGTAGATATGCTTTAGTCAAACACAATTTATTGGGCTCAGTACTGGGGTCTATATTACACTGGATGTCACAGAAGCTGATGTTTGTATTTTCTGTAAACTGTATGAAAGGCACTGCAGAAGTTTTATAGTAAGACACCCACATTTTTAAAGTGTTGATACATTTTCCCTCTATGTATTTTTTTTTTAACTCAAAAATCTGAACTATCTTCTTGGTACTAGCAGACTATGAACAACTACAACCATCAGTGAAGTCAATAGTAGTTTTGGGTGACCAATATTTCTCCAGATCAGAAGCTTTTGACTCCCCAGGTCCCATGTAAAATCAGTGGGAGCTTTCCTGTAGCGATGTCTTCTCCAATGGCATGGAGGCCTGCCTTGCCTTATGGCTATTGCGCATGACAGGGAGATTATGCTCTCAGAAGAGAAGCCAATCTCCCTTTTACAATGTTTTCCAAAACAAAACCCCAAATTGCACGTATCTACCCCTTTGGCCTTTTTCATGCACAAATATGCTTGTATTAAAAAATGGACAATGTTGGGCCTTTCCTAATAAATGTCTTCAAAGAGCACATTTAAATGCTTTTTCACAGAAATACCCATTCATCAGTTGCAAAAATGCAGAGAGACTTTTTATTCTTTCTGTTGTGAACAAAATCAATTCAGCACAAATTATGGGGGAGGAAGCACGATTTTTTTTCCCAAATGTATTTAAAAAGGCTAAAAAACAAAACGTTGGGGAGGCAGCTTTTTTTGGCAGATAGTAAAATATAAAATATGGTATCTAGAAAAATGTTGGCTTAAAAATACACACACACCAATAATACAATAATATAAAAATACAGCTCAGCCAATGGCCTGTTAAAATTTACCTTTGGCATTACATTTGGCAGCCTAACACAAAAGACCCTTCCTCTAAACAGAACTATAAAAAAGCAAAGTTCATAAATTAGGTTGCGAGGGGTTGTAAGATCCTTTTCTTGATTCTCCAAACTCTTTTCCTTCCTGTCCACACACATAAGCATGACCAGTGAGGTATATAGAACGTAACACTGTCAGGCATATGCACAATAAAAAAAGTGCATAAACATAGAAGTTCTCCCATTTTCTTGCAAACAGGTCGAAACTGTGTGGTTTGCATTTTCCCCCCTTGGAAATGAAAAAAAAAAATAAAATTGTATTGATTACTTTGGCAGGATGAAAATGAACCCAGAGGAATACAAATGTCCTATTCCCAGCAGCAGTGATCCATTTCCCTTGGCAACGTTCGTCTGATGCCACAGGTACTACAAGGTCTTTGAGTTGCTTAACAACTCTCTGGGTAACTTCCCACGGAAACATCATACGTCTAGCACCATGTCATAGTGTGGCTCTTTCTTCCGCCTGCCACATTTGGTGATAAGAACCAAGTACAAAGTCAAAAGTATAACCCAGTAACATGCATAGACTATTGTGCCAATGATGAGAACTTTCTGGTTTGATTCAGAAAATGGCTTTTTTGATTCCTTGTAGATAGTGAAAATTACTCCACCTAGGAGGATTGTAAACCAAATGGAGACTGGAATAAGTCCTATAAAATTAACTACAATGGTTTTTCTTCCTGATGTGCCCCACCCTGCTTTGTTTATTGTGGCAATTGCAAACATCTTTGCTGGCAGTAAACTTGACATATACAACACTGAGTAGAGTGACATGAAAACCATGACAATGTTGCCCCTAAGGAAGCTGGCAAAGGAAGACTTTATCAGGCCCACTAACTGAACTGTCAACAAGAAGAGGAGGATGTTCCAGATTTTTCCCCTGTAGAAGAGCTGAATGACTGTGGCGATAAGGAAGAAAGGAAAGAATCCAGTGATTACAGCTTCATAGGTCATCCACAAATGGTGCTTGTGGAACCACATCGCATTATAAAGCCACTCTCTAAAGTACGATTTACTCCAGCGGGTCTGCTGATTCAGCCACCTGAGATATGCTATCGGTGTTTCGGTAAGGCACTTGGATCTAGCTGTGTACTTTGTTGCATAGCCCAGACTTAGCACTCTGTTAGTTAGATGCCTGTCATCTCCGAAGCTGCACTGGGAGCCCATAAATTCTTGATTGTACCAATCTTCCACAAATTCATGGAGTAAAGAGTTTCTGTACATTCCCAGAGGTCCGCTGATGCACTGTACACAGCCAAAATAGGACTGGCAGGCTCTTTCTATGTTAAATGCCATCCAGTATCTCACACTGCTCAGAAAGGAGATCCAGGAATCATATTTGTTCAAAATCTGAAAAATACAAAAAGTTTTTATTTTAGATGAGCTCTTGAGACAGAAAATACACTTAGTGGATCAATAAGGAATTTGCAGAGACTAGGGCACCATTATCCATGTTCCTGTGTCCAACTCATGGCAAATCCAGGAGTTACAATACAGCCCAGGACATTGAGGGGTGAGATGTTGCCTTCAAAAGTATATTCCCCCAAAATGTTCTCTTTTTCCTCACAGCCTTCCCTCTTCTCCAACAAGAAACTTATTTTCTGACCCATTCTTCCTTTCCCTTCACCTACAGTTAAGGACCTGCTGGACTCAGCCTCTCCTGAGAGGAGATGGTGGAGTCCTAGATGTGGCCTCCTGTTTTTCTGCCCCCAATGCACACATCTTTGGGACTCACAGGATTTCTCCCAGCCCTCCTAAAGCTATGCTACAGCATGAGAAAGGCTAGGCACGTGATCTTTGGCTTACATTTTTGGTATCATAAGGCTTGCCCTGGAGGTTTGACCATGGATTATGTCCCCATATCTGACATTAGACCCTCAGAGGAACAACCTGTTCTGATTTGTCTCTGCAGTACCAGCTTTGTTACATTGCCCCAAGACATGCTGTGATACCCCCATAGTCTTGCTTCGGCATAAAGTTCTCAGTCTTTCTCTTCTGTAAGTCCCAAAGTTCACCTTAAGTTCAGCCTATTCTTAAAATACAACATAGGCATAGTATAGGAGTCTGAACACTCAATGGAAGTATGAGCACACGCAGATGGCCAAGTTCATGTCTTCACATCCAGGTTCTCAGCACACACCTTGTGCTGGGGAATGTGGCAAGAAAGTGTGTAGCCGGGTGGCTGTGCCAGGTCTGCACCACTATCTTCTCAGTGCGGGGATTTCAGGGGAATCTGTGGCCTTCTATAACTAGAAAGCATTTTTCTGCAACTAGCAAAATAGTCTTTTGCTCTGATGGCCCTAGTTTCTGTGAGGTTTGAAGGCCAAGGGCCAGTTTTGCCTCTGTTTCAATTTAATTCCAGAACACTTTAGAAGCAGCAGGGCTCAGGGATAGGTTCAAGTCTGGCTCACATGTATTTGGTATATGCTGGAAAGTGAACGGGGGAAGAAAAAAAAGGCCCAGAGCCTTCATTCAGCCACCTTGCCTCCTAGAGGACACATGTCTTTCCCACCTCTCTTTGCAGATGCTTATGAACCTTCGCTGTCATAGCTGAACCAGTACTGTCTCCTTCGTGTTGCACTTGCATGTGCCTGGCATCTCACACGTGTAGGGTGAGCCACAAAGATATTCAGGCTTCTGGGGGAATCTTAATTTCTGGAGTTAACAGCCACATTCCTGAAATACTTCTGACTACTGGGGCATTCGTTAGTAAGTGCTTGCCCATATAGATGGTCTTTTCTCCTCTGTCTCACATAAAAGCCCAGCTGAGTACAGGGGACTGACCTTAAAGCCAATTGAAATATTCATACACATTTTTCTTTATAAATTGCAGCAGAAGCAATTGCCGCAAAAGGAATTAACAGCCCTTTGCTGTAGTTGTCAGCCAAACTCTGCAATGTTGGAAATCCTAACAAGTGGAGCTGGGCTGGGTTGGGGGCTTTCCATTGTCCTGCCTGACAGAGATGCAGAGGAAACCCAACAATATGCAGAGTGCATAGTGCACTGCATTTCAAAAGGCTTTTATTCCTAACAATCTTGGCTGCCAGTGGTAACATAATTGAAGTGCTTGGGGTGTTGGACTTGGCTTTGGGAGACCTGTTCTCAATTGCCTTCTCCCCTATAGATTTTCTTTGGTACCCTGAGCAAGCAGTTATACCCAGAGGCTCAAAGATGTGACAACAGTCCTGGCAATACCAGTGCCCCACTTTTCACATATGGGGGTGGGGTGGGGAATATTTGTTTGCTTTCTACAGGTCTTAAAACCATACAGTGCTCCATTCAAGAATAAGAGTTTTCATTCAACAGTCAGAATGGTTAAGGTATCATAAGAGCCTCTGTAATGGTGTCACAGTATATTCAATGCTATTCCAGGCAAGGAATTCTGTTGCACTGCAAACAGTTGCTGAAACCCTTCTGCCAATCTGAAAATCACCATACTCACCTGCACATCACCTCCAACTCCCCCAACCATTGGATCTTCTTCTAAAACCTTTACCATCTCCACTGATGAGGCTGGATCAAGCATTGTATCTGAATCACAGACCTACAAGTAAGACAAAACAAGAACAAAAATGTTCACATTTTGCTTGTCTACTGGAGTAAACTAGAGAAGAAAATAAAAATCATGCGATTGATTCTAGTGACTCTAAATGCATATTCTCCTGAATGCAATTAAATTTCACTTTGGAGTCTGCATTGATACCTCTGTTAAAGGCCATTTGTATCAGGCAGCAAGGAGTGGTGCCGAGTGCTTGCTGGGGTTGTGCATACAAACAATCCTCTCTCCTGTACCAGCTCTGTTTGTTTTACTGGTACACTGGGCTGGCTTCTTCAAATAAAAGGTACACTCTCAGACATGGGGCACTGCAGAGCAAGACAATATTTGTGGGTGTGTGGCAGATTCCTGCTGAGCCTTGACATAGAGTTACCCTGCATTGGCTGCATGGTTGTAGCACCCTGGTCAAGAGTTTCCCACTGCCATATGAGGGAAGGAGCAACGAGTTAAATTCCAGACACTTGTTACAAAAATGAAAAAGTCAGCTAGGAATCTGGGAAGAAACCTAATAGTTCTTTCACTCACAGAAGGCTTTAGCAATTCACCTAAGATATGTATTTTGGATTCCAGAACAAACTCATTTTTAATTTTAGATGCATGGTGTGTTATTAGTAGTGCAGGGATTTGACATTTGATATATAGAAATTATTTGCTATTTTCCTCTGGCATTCTTATAAATAATATGTAAGGCCAGAAGGAGCAAGTCCCGAAGCGCAGTACTCCATGAGACCAGGGCAGAAATAGATGGCACACACAAGGCGTTTCAGCTACACAAACACTTCTAGTCAGCTAAACACTGTGTACATTAGGAATTGGCTTTCCCCTGGAGAGAAGGAGGAGGGCTCAGACAGTCTGGCCAGTCTACAAGGCAGCTGGCATTGCTTTCCTTTGCTCAGAGGCAAATGACATGAGCTGCAGCCTGTTTAAAACAAGCGGGTGTCTCCTTGTCAAGCTGCTGCTGGAAGCGGTGCCCCCATCATGTGTAAATTCATTTTGCAGACACCCAGAAACTGGAGCAGAGGAGGCTGTCCCAGAAACCCCCTCTGCCTGGCTGATTCCTGCCCTACAAATTCTCATACTGCTTCCAGTTTATCCCCATGTTGCATTCCTGTGATTTCCGATGGGGACAGTAGGGGCAAAAGTCTCTGCATGAATAATCTATTAAGTCAGATTCTAGTGAGGCTTAATATCAGGTATCCTAATTTTGGTGTCCTTTCATCCAATCTTTCAAGTCAGCCTAAACTCTCTTGCTCCAGGGGAATGGAAACCTTCATGTCTGGTCTGAGAAGGGGGAGGAGAGCATTTTGGGGCTCCATTATGGACCAGACTTGAGTGGGAAGGTTACCAGGGATAGCTGGGCTGCATAGCTCAGGGTGCAGCTGAATGCCTGCCAACATGCTCCCCTCTATGCTTACACAGAAGGGGCTGAGAGGTGGCCAAATCTGATGAAAGCTCTCATATTTCCGTCAGGAGAAAAGCCATCTCCAGCTCCTACTAACTTGAGGCATCCAGCTCCTCTCCTCAAAGGACTCATCCTGAGGAGCACCTTTGTAAACTGGCCAAGGTGTATCTCTAGCTTTGGAGAAAAGCTGTCATCAGTGACAGAACTCAGTAATAGACAGGGAGGAGACCAATTCTGCTGAGGAGGAGAAAGGATTTCTATATTTCTATCTGGGACTTCCTGAGTGTTTTGCACAGGGAATCTGTAGTTTGCCAAGTACCCAGGGCTGAGGCAGTGATACTCACCCCATTTCTTGTGACCATGAGTGATGGGCTGAGACCATCCCGCTCCCAAGCCCCTCTGCTTTCCCTCGAGTGCCTGTCACTTGATGCAGCTAAGCAGCCCCCTCCCTGTTAGATGCATTTATCTATAGCAGAAAGTCCTGCCCATCACTAATATGAGATGAAGAATCCTGAAAATGCTGGATTTATTTACAAATTACCAGCACGTGTCCTGGGCATGTCAGCACAGTGGACATGTCTGTTTCTGGGGCAAACCTGACAAGCCATCATTTTCCATCTAGATGAGGTTTTTGCAGGTGAAAAGAGGACATGCCCAGAGAAAGGCAGATACTTAGGAACCCAAATAAAACACACCAAGGTCTGCCCAGCCAGGGGTGACCCAGCACAGCCCAAGAGCCAATTTGCCATCTTTCCACATAAGGGCTGAGTGACCTAGAAATTACTGCCTTGGGTCGTAAAGTTGCATGAAAGGGACACTAAACCTTAAGCGAGCTGCTCAGATACTTGTTATAACCAGCAGTAGCTTATCCAAGCTGCTCTGAGAGGTTAAGGCTCCGTTGGACTCTCCACATGGGTACCTTCATCAAGCCAAGATGGATTGTACCCTGGCTGCCCTGACCAGCTCTGCACTGTTGATGCCTGCCAGTTTAGTTCCTCCACCTGATTGCTTGCATGCTCCTTACCTCCTCCAGGACAGAAATAAGCCTTCACAGCAGTTTCAGGTATTTAATGAGACGCCACTAATGAGCAACAGCTCATTATCTGAATTGGTCTGATTGTCTGTCCATAATCCTGAGGTGATTTAAGAATCATGAGGACCACAGTTGCAGGGATGGGTAATGGTGTTGACTGGTCCGCTTCTTTTAAGTGCTTGAGCATTGATGCAGGTTGCTCAGCCCTTAAAATATTGAGCCTGTTTAAAATAATTTACTGTAGGCAACCCTAAAGAACTACTTGAAATATCTCAACCTTCATTCATTCATAAAACAGCCACATTTTAGCTGCATTGCATCATGACTGTGTAGTAGGTAGAGCCACCAAGGTGCTGCATTTCTAACATAGATGTGACTGTAGGTGTGACTATGGCAGCAGTGATTACTGCAGCCGTTGGTGGCTGCCTGCAGCAGCATTACAGCCCCTGACACATTCATTAGGACTTCTGAGCTAGGTCAGGATTGTTAGTTGACTGAAAGACCAGAAATATCTCTTCCATCTTTTCAGTTTATGCTATGACTGTTGAAACAGAAACACTTTTTCCAGGTTCCCTGAACAAAGGCAAGAGCTGTTTCCTCTCTGCCTTCTCTCTCTGCAATCTGATACTTCTGTGCGAAGTGGTTATAAAACCATGCTAATAAAGAAAGCCAGTGTTTTTATCCCATCATAGTCCCTCACAGCACAAAACCAAAGTGCAGACAATGGAGAGCTTAAGCCCATTGTTTTCAGAGAATAAATCAGTTTCAGTTTTGGGAGTGGTAGGGTATAGGGTTTAAATCTTTGCCTTACTCTTCCACCTCCGATAACAGAGCAGTTCCCATCACTCTTCAATTTCTGCCCCTCCTGTGTGTGGAGGGCTTGCTGCTCTCAGCCCAGCTACCTGCAGCCTCTCTGCATCCCTTGGACACTGCGCCTGTGGACGCTGTGCCGTGCGGAGCGTGCACACACACGGCCACGCAAGGCTGGGCATGGACCCCAGAAACACAGATCGCTCAGCCATGCAGCTGCCCTGAGCCAGCAGAAAGCATCTTTCAGGGAGCTGCTCTCCACTGGAGGAGACAGCTGGATGCTCTGAGGTTGGGAGAAGGTGGGAAGGGCTGAGGGTGGTTAATTAGGAAGATTATCTCATATTCAGTGGGATTAGTCAGATAAGCCTTGCTGGCCTCGAACGATAAGGAAGGATCGTCAGTGTCCAGCCAGAGACCCTGATCCCACTTGCCTTCCTCCACACACGACCTCTTCCTCTTCCTGCAGTCAGAAGGGCTGTTTGCAGGAGTGAGGAGTGCTTCCATGTATAAGACAAAAACATAGAAGATTTTTCATGGGATCCAAGGCAGCTGGAAAGAAATGTGTCTCTGCTGCTTTGGAAACAGGGAGAGAGGACCCAGCCTAATTCATTTTAAGTGAATAGTGTCATAAGGGCTTTAAAGGCCAAGTCGTGGTGAGTGAGGTAATGCAGCTGTAAGTGATGAAGCAAAAGCTTCTTCAGGCTTTAGCTGAAGAAATCTTTCAAGGCTGCACATTGACCCTTTTATTGAATATTCCACACAGCCTTTAAAATATCTCCATCTTTTTTACAGACTCCACCACTGTTCTGAGGTATTCCCTAGTGCCACCAAATACCTGTCTGTCTGCTTGCATATGGGACTGCTAACAACTCACAAAATAAAACCTTACTGACATCTTCACCTACAGGAGCAGAGAAGGGGTCTTCAGGAGGCCACTGGCTTTGTCTGAAGCAAAACCATTTGGATGAGAGGCAGTACGGAAGTCTGAGGAAAGATTTCAGATTTCTCCAGTAGCTGGTGCACAGATTTAACATATCCACAGATAGGCTGATCATTTTAAAAGGTAGCAAAATACGCATTTAACGGTCAAGCTGTTTCCAAACAGACTGAAAGGAGCACTGTGTTCATCAGGGACTAGGATGGCCTCTAACATGCTGCACAAAATATACAAAAGCTGCTTTCTTTCAAAGTGTGTTTGAATTGGCACTGACCTGGTGCTCTAATACCTACCTGTACATAATCCACGCTTCTCCCCAGTGCTTTGAATGCTGTGTACATTACTTCTCTTTTTCCACCCCATTTCTGCATGATGCAAATACTTTTGTTGGACAGGACCAGCTGAGATACGTGTTGCATACTCTCTCTGTGAGACTCCTCCGTCTCACCTGGACCTTTGTTGTGGAAGTTATTACTCCAGATATAAGTGGCAGATTTGTCCGTACCCATGATTTCAGTAAAAATGTCCATCATGTAAACGTCATCTTCTGAGTTCCCATCAATGACCATAACAACTTTAATTCCAGGGTAGGTCAGTCTTTTCACAGAAAGTAAACATTTTCTTAAGTAGTCAGGATCCTCTTGATAGGCAGCAATACAAAGGGCAACTGTTTTGTTCAGCTTTATTGGAGTCTCTAGTGACCGCTTCATTTTCCTGTGCTCTAGGAAGGCAAACAGGCTTTGGATGATGAGATGCGATGCCAGGATAGCACCATAGAGTCCAAAGGAGAAGTAATAGTTGTCTGTTTGGATGAACTGGTAGCCCACAATGTAAGCAGCGGTGATTCCCAGAAGGAGGGACACCCCGAAGAGTGTGGTTCCAAGTATTCTCAGGATACATATAAACCTCTCACAATACATCTGCAAAGAAGCACAGAAACTGTTAGCAGAGCCACCACTTGCTGATATAAGACCTTGTACAGGGTGTGTGTGGCTACAACATAGAGCTCAGTATCAACAGAAAAATCCTGTGCTTCTGGCTGTGTCACAGACTTACTGCATCACCTTGCTCAACTTAACAAGTCTTTGCAGTGCTTCCTCCGTGTGAGATTCGGATACACTTAGCGTACTAGGGATGTTTTCTGCTATTTGTAATGTCCTCACAGAAGGGGCTGTCTGTGTCAGCATCTTATTTTGGCAGCCTAGGCTTGCTGAATGAGGCACTCTGTCATATTACCCTGGGGGACTTTGGAGAAGGGGCTTTTGGGCTACCGCTGGCTTCATACAGTCACAGGCAAGCGGAACAGCTGAATGTCTGGGCAGCCCCTCCTCATGCCCCATCAGTGTCATGACTGCATCCCGCCCTGAATCGCTTCTGTCGCTTAGTTATGTTTGCAAAAATATTGGAAAGACATTCTTAAAACAGATGTCTGAATGTATTTATAATTTTTTAAACAGATGTCTGACTATATTTATAATTTATATTTATATAATCAGACATCTGCTTTAAAAGGTCTTCTCAATACCATTGCAAAAATGCATTATTCATACATTTGTGTACATAGATATATGCACGTGTGAGCATGTGTGTATAGGGCTAAAGCTTGACTGAGATTAAGTCTGTGGCAAAAGTAAGCATTAGTTTAACACAGCCAGGACTCCACCCTGGACTCAGGAATTCATTAGAACACCCATTGATTCTGACAACTTCTGCATATTTCAGTTACCTGGCTGTAAAATCTACTAAACTCAGCTCTAGGTTATGGAGGAGCCGGCTGGCATGGAGGGTGATCTGGTGTTCTTGAGAAAAATTATGTAGGCAGGCAGACAGGCAGAATACATTGCTACCTCACTGCTTTTTGTTGACAATCACATTAACAAGTTTAAGCAGCAGCTTTCTCAGAATTACCGGAAAGTTCATGACAATTATGTCAACTGATGCATTTGACATTAAGGTTGTAAAACAGACAATGTCTGTTTAAGGTTAACCCAGCAAGTGCGTTGCAAGTCAATGAATCTGAAACTCATGCTTGAATATTTTGCTGAATTAGGGCCTCTCAGAGTAATGGGCTTAATATTTGCGTTTTCCCTGATATTATCATCTTGCTCATCTGCTGATTATGTTTGATTCACCATCTGTTCACCAAAGCTGAAGTTGGAGCAGCACTCCCTTGCATCATATATGTCTTTAACTCTTTCTTGAAAAAATACTACCAAGCTGCAGCAGCATAGCTGTCATCAACCATAATTCTGTCTGAAAAGTTACAGGCTTGAGGAAAAAAAAGTCAACACAGAATCACTTACAAAATAAAAATAAACCAGGCAAGCATAAAGCCTGAAGTTACGAAGGCTATGCTTTTTTCCACTGGCTATTTAGGGTCTTAAATTTCACGACAGGAGGAAGCCTCTTAAAAGTATATTTGGAGACACTGGCAAAGAAATCGGACCCTATCTCTAGGACTTCCTTGAATACTTATGGCTGGGCTCTGACAGGTGCTGTAATCACCCACCAGCAAAAGGGACCATCCCTGCTCTGGGGACTGTCCCTTTCACAATGGGGGTCACAGAGAAGCCTAATAAAAGATAGCTTATGTTTACCACCACTATAGGTGAATTAAAACTCAGTGCCCAAAATAGACTCACTTTAGAAAACAGATTAAGTAATGGATCCCTTCTAGATCACCTTGAAGTCAAATAGTCTGTGTGTTTATTAATCCCTCAAGCATGCAGGAGGTTACAAACATCAAGGTAAACATTTCATTAACGGTGCAGTTGTACTCTGCTTTCCCATATGGGGTCCACTACTTCTATTCTCTTGCCAGAAATAGAAAATTCCTATTAGTGAGTAGAGGCTAAAGTCTGCTTACATTAAGAATTATATGACTGAAATCAATGGACCACTTGTATGAGTAGAGCTCACAGGATTTACATTAAGATCTGGAGCATTTACATTTGACTGACTACACTGTACTAGGCTTCTTTTTATATTAATTTGCTATTGCTCTTTCTCTCCTATGAAGTGTTACCACACAAAAGGAAAAGAAAAAAAAGAAGTGAACTCTCTGATCTTGTCATTACAGCACAGCTTCCCTCCCTTGCAAAAAACCCAGTCTTTTAAGATCAAGAAATGGATTTCTGGTCTTAATAAAACAGCATTTTTTTTCTACCCTTTCACTGTCAACCTTAGGAAAATAAACTGTGTTTTGATCTAAATTCCTGGCTTTCATCAAAGAAACTTTCCCCTTTGTATGTGCAATGAGGTTTTTATGTATAGTCTTTTAACGGACCGAATCTCAGGCAAAGTCTGGAAGAAGTTGCTCAATATTCTCAAGCTTTAGCACGTGACCTATTGATAACTTGCCCAGCAGAACTGATCTTTATCAACTTGAACGTGCCCAAACAATGGCAGAGAAGCCAAAAACTCTCCACCCTTGTCCAATAATTGAGCCAAGAAGTTAAAAGGAAATGATGCTTGTACAAGTCTGGGACCAAAATGAACTGCTGAGTCAAATAAGAGCACTGAGGGTAGGGAAGAGCTGCATCGGAGACTTTAAGGTCAGACCCTGCTGTTACGAATATCTACCCTGGCCTAATACAGTGAAACATAAAAGGACATCCTTCATAAGACATCAGTTGAAATCCATTCCTGAAGCTTCCCGAACTTGTCATACAAAGCTAGAATCAAGCATTAACAGTGCAAGCCTAGAATAATGCCACGCTGAGTCAAGATTTAAGTGCCAAATGCTTGGTGTAGGACAACCACATGTGCTAGCTTTCAAACCCACATTTTTCAATCACTTTGTTGATAATCACCCTTTCTAAGTGCTACCAATATTCTTTCAGAAAAATATTATTGCTTATATTCAAAGTTGCTATCACTAGAGGCCCACTCAAGAGCTGACTAATGGTGGGGGGTACTGTACACACCTTGTATGATCAGCGCAGCTTAGTGTTTTGTTTATGCCTCCTCAGGCCTAATGGATCTTCAGTTCCTTGAGGGATTTAACCTGGTAAGTTTGCCCTGGGAAACAGGCACTGCAGCATTTAAGAAAAGAAAAAAATGCAATGCCTAAGCTAGGGATAAGGTGCTCAGCACATGGAAGATAAACAAAGATAATTGCAGGTCACTTCTGTATACACATGTAACTGCTGCTATGTGGGAACCTCAGGTGTTGGAGTGAGGAGAGGGACATGGCTCTTCACCTGGTGAGGTGAGTTGGTGGGTTACCTCACTGCCTCTGGAGTCAAACCTGGATCTTGCACTTTCTGGGCAGGTTTTTAACTAATTCTGTAAAGCAAGAGGAGGAAGATAATATCTGCAATGTTCTTCTGTTCTTATTATTTTTTTAAGAGTGAAAGCTATTTAGCACTGAAAGAAGCTGGAGGATCCATTCCTTTGCATCACCCCTGAAGGACATTTCCAGGGGACGGTAAGACTGAAAGTTCAAGTTTTAAGTAAGTAGCTGCAGACACCTGTATATTAAAGCCTGCCCTACCCAGGGCCCTGGCTCTGTCAGACTCTTCTTGGAGGTGCCTGTGTCCCCCACGTACTGCCCCAGAAGCCTGAGACAGTACTGCAAATGCTGCCCTGCAGTTTGGGCACTTAAATCCTTTATGGGCACCTTCACCTAACCATGCACTGCTGAACCCAGTACAAGATTTACACAGCCTCCAGCAAACAGGTTCAAGGTTTGTATGCACAAGATGAGTGTATGTAGAGTGACTTCAGAGTCTACTGTTGAGCAATTTGTTGTCATGATCTTGCAGCTATTTATTTCCATTGATGGAGCTGGTCAATACTAATCAGCTCACCTAGTAGAAATATGAAAGCTGTATGCTAAATCCTAATGCTATGTAGACTGTTGCTGATTCAGTGACACATTTTGATTCACCAAGCAGTCCCAAGTATATATGTGCCTTGTAGCGACTGTACAGGAGGAGGCAATGTGTGCCTCTCTTTGGAGGCTCCTATGGAAAAGCATGGCCAAGAAATAAACTCTCACATGTACTTGACATCAGAGTCCACCTAGTGAACTGCTTGGCATTGTGTCTCTTTTGGCATTCTGATAAAGCCACACAAAGAGTATTATTTTTGGTCACACGTGTGATGAAGGAGAACTTACTCTACATTACTATTAAGAACTGGCATAACTAAAAGTTGTAGTCTTCTAACGTTATTTTCATAAAAAATTGCAGGTTAACAGAGTTGACATACCTACACAGTACATACAATGACTGGGGTATTAACTCTAACACTAGAGACCACACTCCTTTCCCACACAGAATAATGCCTTAGATCTCAAATTAGAAGAACATAGGAAAATATAGTTGAGTTTCTCTATTCTGAAAAATATTTAGGCTACCTAACTGTAGTTGTGGTACATAGATCTAATTTTAATAAGATCTAGACACTTGACTGAAATTCAGCTAGTTCTTATGCCCTGATTTGGACTGGGTTTTCACTCAGCAAAGAACACTGCTAAATTCATGGTAAAGCATCACTTTTCCACCTCTCCAAAATCTTATAGCACTGTTCCACCCATATGGCTACTATTCAGCTTTCATGCGTCCCTGAGAGTAACAGGACCTGGAGATAGTTAATCCCTTTGCAAAGTCAGGAGGCAAAGAGAAATAAAAGCTTAATTCATTACTAGTACATCTAGAGAGTAACAAATAGGATAGGGGCAAATACATATCCAGAAAACCCACGTGTATTGGTGTCTGAACACAGCAATACTAGCCACAGTCTGTTCACTTATTCCGTACCAGCTGTTGCGTGGCTCCTGTGAGGACTATGGAAGCAATCTGGTGGTCCCCTGCATCTGCCAGGACGTGGAACCAGTGACTGATGGGAGGTCAAACTGAAGTTAGATCTGCTTGCAACACATGGGATGCAGCTTACTACATCATCTTTTCAGATGCTGCTTTGTTTCAGAACTTCTTTCAGAAGTCATCTCTCATGTACAACACTCAAACACATTGCCATGTAGTACTTGGCTAGCTTTTCCCCAGAAGATTAAAAAGCAAGAGGGGGAGACACAGGAAGTTTGTACATAAAACATAATGATTTGGAAGGTTGTTTGAAAGAATTAGCACTTACTAATTCTGAATATCCGAACACATTTTTAAAAAACCTTACACTGCAATAGTTAATATTTGTCCAGGATACAGCAGTAAAGGTTCAATCACAAGTCTGCTTATTTTGTCCCCTTCACCTCCAGAGGTTTAAAAGAGCTGTGCCTCTCTCCAGACATCTAGGGCTTTGGCCACATCAGCAAATAGTCCAACACTACGGAAGCAGATCTGTAAAGAAACAAAGTGGTGCTGAGGGCCTAACTTCTGCCCGCTATCTATTCTTACATGTTACTCTGAACTAAATTTAGTCACACTGCATGGATTGCAAACCCATTAGTGTCTGAAGAGTGTGCTCCGGGGATACGCCTTGCAATTAGCTTCATTCAAGAGGATGCCAGTTTCAGTGCCCAGCGATTGCTTTGCAATACAAACCCAAGCAATTTGGTTGAAGGGCGGGCACTTGTAGCATTGGCTTCAATAGCACGCTCCTCATTCAAACTAAAATGCTAACACAAACCAATCTCATGTATGAGATCTGCACATCAGACTTGTCTGCAAGTCTTTGTTGCAACCAGAAGTGCTAAGCACTTAAAACCTTTGAAAATGTCTCATTTTTGCATGCCTATACAGAAGCTGAATTCTTGAATGTCTGCTAGCCATGGTCCTCTGAACCTCAGTGCTGAGGCTTTGGATTGACCAAAGCATGTAAGTATGTCATTAAAGATAATGCACTTAAGTATTTTGCTGAAGAGGAAAATCAGTGGATAATTTATCTTGCAGTTCTGTAGTGCAGGAGTAAAAAAAAATTCTTTCTCTGCAAAACTGCTATTTCTGGGATACTCATGATAAAAATGTGTGCATATATTTGACAAATGTGTTATGCGTATTTATCTCCCTCACAGAAGTTGCCAAATGGGTCATTCTTAACCACTGCATTTCTTAAACTAGGGAATCTAAGAGCAGACCAGGACCAGGAATTTGGATTATGTTCCTAGTGCTGCCATTCACCTGCTGGGTGACCTTGGGGAAGTGAATTCACCTCTGTCTCAGCTTCCTCACCTGTAAAATGGCAATCATGATCACGCAAGAGGTTCTTGGAAGTCTACAAACCCCTTCATAAGGCTTAGGTTACTGATATTTGTAATGTTACTCCTTCTGGTGTGCTATGGGACCTGCCAGTTCTCCAGTTCCATGTAACTGTTTTTCCTCAAAAAAACCCCAACAAAACCCAACACACCACTTCCTATTTTCCTTACCTATATTCACCTGAAGGTAGAGTCTGTAGGACTTTGTAATAAACATGCAACCCTGACTCACCAAGATGCCTGAGATCAGTGAGGCTGGCAACATAAAAGCTGACGTACGTGGGTATAGGTGCACCCAGCTACTGAGGGCTGTTTTGCACACAGCTAAAGGGAGAGTATAATCTTTCATAAGCCTTAAAAAACACTCCTTACTTGTGAGAATAATAGCATTGACTTCAACAGCTCAGCTGCTCCAGTGTCGGGAGCGTCTTTGAGTGTGTGTGTGAGTGTGTGTGTGCGCGCACACAGGCCAACACGTACTGCATGTGGCCTTATACACATATACTCTGTGTGTATACACAAACTGCATCTGAGTGCTACAATTTTTCAGCCAATATTTAGATTTGTTACTAGCCTTATTTTGATGGCAAAATAAATATTTTTTCTTTGAAGTACAAATCGTTCTAGGTACACATTAATTACAAGCATAAAATAGCTGTCCAGACTCCCTCTTCTATTTTACGGCCTGCAGAGAGGAAACTGAAAAGTTATGTTACATCTGTACATCTTTACAACAGCAGAGTTACCATATCTGGTGCTTTTGGTTATTTATCACCTCCAGGTTTTGTCATGCCATTGATCTTCTGGAAAGGGCTCACATAAGACTAAAATTAACTCTGGGGTTAGGTTTAAAATAAAGAACAGGATTAATAATTATAGCAAACTGTATCTGCTGCACAGGCTTTGATCAGCAAATTAAGAATCTCCTGCTCAATGTATGTTTCCCACTAAACGGCCCATATTTACTCTCTTACTAAATCAGTTTGAGTAACCGATGTGGAATGAATTCTACAGCTGCTGGTTGGATTTGTCTCTAACATAGACAGTGACACACTAGCTGTTAAATTAACCAAAAGAAGGCCAACCCCCCCGCCCCAATCAATTGCTCTAAGAAATAAATCAAGAAGTAAATCATATTTGTACTCAGATATTTTGGACTGCGGTTAAACAAAAATTCAGTTTAGAAATGTTTTTGGCTGCAGGTTATGAAGTCCATGGATGCTTTTGGCACAAAACTGATTAGTTTGTGACTTACTCCAGCAAATACATATTCATTTGGTGTTCATAGCTCATTATCTTGTAACTTGTTTATAAAACACAGGTCATATCTTGCTTGACTTAGCCGAGTTCCACTACACCAAAAGGAGTAATTTGCCACTTTAAATACTAATCTTAAAGACTACCAAAACGAAGCAAATTTACTTCCGCACCATAAATATGAACAGCTGAGTTTGTTGCTAGTGAACTAGCATGGGAAACACCACTGAATCCAGTAGAGCTGCTCTTCCCATTTGGGAAACCTTTCCCCATGGTTTTCTGCACTTGCATGTAGGATAAGAAAGATTTACTAGCACAAAATAAAATCCTGGCTTTACTGACACCAGTGACAAAACTCCTCTAACCAAATGGGGCTGGATTTTGAGCAGTTTCAGGGAAAGAGAACATATTTCACCACCATCACCCCCAAATGAAATGACCTAGCCTTTCTTTTAAGCAAGCCCCAAGGCACCCGCGTTACACACAACGTGTGCTGCAGAAAAAGTCACGTGTGTGCCTATGGAAAAATGATCCATAAGGAAGGCGACTACGAAGCAGAGTGCTAACGTGGAGAAGCGGCTATGCCATGGGAAAAGTGGGGTCGCTGCAGACCCCGAGGGAGGGGTTAGACGATGCCCACCGAGAGCGCTGTAGTATATTGGGGACTTCCCTCGGGGCAGGGAAACGGGGTAAATTCTCTCTCAAGGTCCCCTTCATCCCTCTTTGCCCGCAGTGCCGGGAGTCTGGCAAGACAAGGGGAAGGAGAGACACGAACTGAGACCCGAACAGGTGCAGTGGAGGGCCACGGGGGACGGAGGTAAACGGAAGGCCGCCGCGGGGGCTTCCAGCGGGGCGGGAGACCCCGCGGGGGGAACACCGAGGCCGGGTCCGCGGGCCCCGCCCGCCGCCGCCGGGCTGCTCCTCCGGGGGAACCCCGGCCCGGCGCCGCCGCCAAGGGGGGTGGTGATGCTGCGTCACAGTGGGTGGGCGGGGCGCCGGGGGGGATCCCCCGCGCTGCCACGTCACGAGGGGGGCGGATTCCGCCCCACACGGCGGTGGCGGCCGTGCCCGGGCCGGCGGGGGCAGCCGGGACCCCCGCGGGCGGCGCAGTGGGCGCCCTCCCTCCCCGACGCCGGCCGGGCAGGGGGCGTCTGAGGCTGCGCTGGAGCCGCCTTCGGACCCCCGGCTCCGGCCTCGCGGCGTGACCCTGCCGGCCCCCGGTCTCGCCGGCCCCCGGTCTCGCCGGCCCCCGGTCTCGCCGGCCCCCGGTCTCGCCGGCCCCCGGTCTCGCCGGCCCCCGGTCTCGCCGGCGGGCTGCCCGGCGGGGCGGGGCCGGGCCGGGCTCGGCGTGCGGCGCTGGAAGTTCGCGGGTAGCTGCAGCTCCCGCCCCGCCGCACCCCTCCTCTCCTCTCCCGGCCCGTCCCCCCGCCTCGGAAGCCGCCCTCTCCGCTCAGCGCGGCGCCCGGGAGGGGAGGCTCGGTCGCCTTCGTTTCTCCCCTTCGAGGCGGGATTTCAGCCCTCCTCCCGCCGGCCGCCTCCTCGCCTTCCTCCCCACAGGCCCATCCCGCCCTCCGCTCCCGTCACGTCCCCCCTGCCGGCCCTGGGTGCGGGGACAGGGGGCGGCCGGGGCGAAGCCAGCCCGGGCTGTGAGCAGGTCTCGCCTCCCCCGCTGGGCTCAGCGCGCAGCTGCCTAACCTGTTGCTCGATTTCACTTTAATTTTAGGTTTGGTTGGGGGGTTGGGGTTGGATTTTGGTTGGTTTGCGGTTTTTTTTTTTTTTCCTTCGGTTCTTTTTTTTTCAAACGTTAAAGCTCAGCTATATCTTACACGGATTGCACGGAGGAGGGGTCGAAGCTGAAAACCTCATTCATCCTCAGTACGGTCCTATTCATTGCTGAAGTAGGTGTAGCGTAGAGACGGTAAGACCGTCCCCAGCCGCACTCGTGTTTTGGGGATCTGTTTCAGCTTCCCTCCCTTGAATAGTGGGGATGGGAGGAGAGGGTCTTGTGCTCTTGAGGTGACAGAAGCGTAATCATAAATCACCTACCTTGTTTGTCGTTATGTCCTTTGGTCATAGAGGGGCTCCAGCCAGCTGTGTGGTCTCACGTACCGTTGCTCCCGTTGAACAGTTTCCAAGTTTGAGGTAAAAGAGCAAATCGCACTTTTCAGGGACTTATTGAGACGCTCAGAAACAAAAAATAATTAAAAATTAAAATGTAAAAAAAAAAATCGTTTAAGGCTATTCAGTCCTACTCATCTTCTCCCACGTGTTTTCACAATTAGCAGGTATTTGTCTTTCTCTGCTTCAGTTTCTAGCTCAAAGCTGTGGGATTTTTTTTTCAAATAATAATAATTAAAAAAGTTAGAAGTAATAAATTAGGAGTTAATTTCTCGTGGTCGAAGCCGAAGATCTTATTTCAAACCCGGCTAGCCAGGAGCCTGGAGAAGTTACAAGGCAGCGTCTGAAAGTTTGAAAGATGTACAGCATCAGATAAAGTCTTTTTGGTGATGCCTTGCTGACCGAGTAACAGTTTCAATGAGGTTTCTCAGCAGCAGCAGCAGCAAACGGGTAATATTTTCCAGAAGTCTTTTTCTTTCCTGCTGCTGCTGCTTTTCTGCCTCCTCCACGTTATGGGGTCTTTTAACAAGTGAGACTTGAGTTGATTTAATAGGCGGAGGATGGGAAGAAGGAGGGGAAGGAACTCCTGTAAGGAGGGAAAAAAAAAAAAAAAAAAGAAACCAACCCTGCCCATTGAAATGATCTCAGCCAAGGACCAGTTCAGCGGCAGGAATTCAATTAGCTAAGTTGCAAATTTTGCGGAGAAATGCAATACGCACATGTTGCCACCACCTGATTTCCTCTTCATGCCCCGTAGTTAGGGGAAAACCCCCACTTTCCCCACTCCCTGCATCTCCAGGCTTGGGGTGTAGGACTTGTCCCTCCCACAGCCACTATTCGGCTGGGACAGTTTTTGCTGCTGCTGGTTTTTATTAATAAGGGAATTGCCTCTATGAATGGATGAACTTTGCAGTTTCCAATCCTGCTTTACCCATTCAGTCTCGGAAACATTTGCTGTAGTAAATACCAAAGAAAGCTCCTACTGGCATTAATACCCAAGCCGCTTGCCTTGAAATAAGCCAGGAAATGCGTTAGACAAATTAAGAACGGGAAAATCGTTGGTTTGTTAGTTTTGGGTTTGGTTTTTTTTTTTTTGGGGGGGGGGGTTTAGGGTGGTGGTGGTGGTGGTTGTTTTTGTCTTTTTTTTCCTCTTTTTTTTAATTAAACCAGAAATGCTCACCCTGTGCTCTGTCGATGGTTTACAGTTAGCCAGGGGCACCAGCAGTTAACAGCACACCCCGCCGCCTGCCAGCAGCTTTCACTCGCACGGACGGGCTCCTTCCCTTTGTAACTCCTCTCTGCCTCAAAGGCGGATTTCCCCTCTTCGGAGCCCCGGTTTCCACTTGAAATTATTTTAAAACGGCACTAGGTGGCACTGTTGAAGTGAGAGGAGCGGCAGGAGGCGGTGACGTGCGGGGCCGGTGCGGGCGGCGGAGCGGGGCCGGGCTGGCGCTGCGGCGTCTCGCCGTGCCCTTGCAGGGACCCTCCGGGGGAGGAGGATGAGGGAGATCAGTTTCTTGTTCCCCGGTGCTGTTTTCTCAGGGACCACAAAGGTCGCTGCTTGGAGGCGTCGAGCCCGCAAAGGAGACCACGTCCAGACCCCGTTGGGAAACCCGGCGGTGACTCCTCGCCGAGTTACCGCCCGTCCTCACCTTCTGGCGTGGGAAAACTTTGCAGCGCTCTGGGGGCTCCTCATGCGCAAGCAATGGTTTAAAGTCAGTGGTTACCTAGACTGGAGATTTTTTTCGGTACGTCGGGGAAGCTGTCAGACTTTTGGGTGCGGTCAGTAATCGCCAAGGGCCAGAGTGGCTTTAGGATGTGCATCGAAGCCGAGCTGCTTGAGCAATTCGTATGCCTCAAATAACAACTCTGCCTCTAGTTTAAGCCAGAGTTTTGAGGCTGTTTTAGCCTGGCAGCGCCAGGGAAAGCAGCTGTCTCACCCTCCTCCTGCTTTGGCCTCCTCATTCCTGTCTTATCGCTGTCCCTTTCCCTTTGTCAGAAGAACTGGCCTAGGTTAGGAAATACTGGTTAGGGAAGAAGGAGCAGAAAAAAAGTAAGAACAAGTTACTTGGGCATGGAGAAGGCAGGTCAACGTCTTTTGGCAGCAGTCTGGTTTATGACAGAGTGTCTTTGAAAATACAGCATGGCTTAGCAAGCATGAAGTCTATCAGGGCTTTCAGGCATTCCTCCGCTTCAGGCCTTCCTCCCTAGGCAGCATTGTTCCCAAACTCCCAGCACCTCCAAACGATCTGTGTTACACAACGTCTTGCTACAGGGCCCAGCACTTCTCTCTCATCAGGCAAGGGGCAAATTCCAGCGTCTGCTCCAAGCAAGGCCAGAGAGCAGAAGGGTGTCAAGAGCTACTGAACCCCCTGTCCACACTTAGCCTTCCTACCACCCAGATAGGTAGCGTAAGCCAGGCTTATAACATGATGAATGTTTGTCATTTAGCCAGGCAAGGAGCTATCACCAAGCTCTGCTACCATCATACATAAAAGCAAGTCCTCGACATCTGAGAGAGTCCTAAAGCATGATTTCCTGACATCAGATTTTCTCTGGTGCTTCCAGAGGCAAGAGAGGATTAAGTTGTAACATGGATGTCCCAAGTCCGTCCTTGAACATGGCTACCCCCAAAGCTGTGCCTTGGGGAGCTGTTGCTGCCAGCCTCTCCGGGCTCCCTGGGCGCTTGTTTGCCTTGTCTTGATTAGGGGATGTGTATGTCCTGCATAAGGGACTTCATGTCTAGGGTAATTTCTGAAATGAGATTTGGGGGGGGGGGGGGGGGGGGAGTTGTTTGGTTTTTCTTTTTTCCTCCTTTTTGTAACTAAATGTTAAAAACAAACTTTTTCAAATGAACATTCAAATGAACCGCTCTTTCTTTTTTTAATTTTTTCTTTTTTTATTCCACCTTCTAAGAGTTTAAATTTGGAGGCTGCACGTCTGCTCTGCTGATGACTGTATATTACTCTGGAAACACACAGTGTCCCATTGGCTTAATCCAATGCTTTTTAGGTTTCAACAGGGATCAAGAGACAGAGTCTGGTGAGGCACAAATCTTTGTGTCCTGCTTGTATTACAGAGGCAGCAATAGCAGCACTTAAATCACACTGAAACTTTGTTTCAGAAAATGACATAATGGGAGTGGTGAGTCTCTCATGTCCACAGCTACTTCCTTCTCAACCATAGCTCATGTTGTGTGATCATGCTGTCAGGGCAAGCGGGATAACGTAGGTCGCTGGAGCTAGGTTCGCCTACCAGGAAGGAATTAAAAGTAGGAGGATATGATTAATGCCAATCCACACAGTGCTATAGAAAACAGATGTAGATGTGTTTCACTGGAACTATATCACATCTATGTTTATATGTTAGGTTACATCTACATGGTTACCATTATCAAAGGATCCTGTTTTCTAATTGGAATTTATAATCCCAAGTACTGGGGAAAAAGGACTTCTTGGCTGTCACTGTCCGCAGGTATAGGTGATCACCAGCAGTCGGAGAATAATCTTGATGAACTAACCTGACTTCATTTTCTAATGAGGCAATGGGTTTGTTTGACGGAGATCAGACAAAATATATTAGCCACTCCCAAGCAACTATTGAATACTTGCCTTTATCTTGAGGGGATGGCTCTGTGTGCATTTTTCCTGCCTCTTCTTTCCTATCACTCTTAAATGAGTCAGTCCTCCACCCCAACATACACCACACACACTCACGTACACACATGTCAATCTACTCCCTCACTTGGACCAGCAGAGTTTGCCGTGCTTAAATGATTCCTTCAGTCAACTGACCTGTGTTGAAGACAGCCGCTAAGCGTGAAAGCCATTTCCTATGTGCATGTATGAACTGGCTGTCCAGTGTGAGAGGAACGTGGATGTTCTCCAGTGGAAGTGAGCAGCCGGTGGTAGCCAGCAGCAGGACTGCCCTAAACAGTGTCCTCAGTAGCGTTGCTGCCAAGAAAATATGAACTGAGCTCGTCCCTCAGAGAAGCTGAGATGGCTGAGGACATCCATGCTTAAGGGCTCTTATCTTGCAGCTTCTTTAAGGTAGGGATTTATGCACACTCTTTTGCTGCAGATCAAAATCTGTGCAGAGCATACAAAAAGCAAAAGCAAGAAACAGATTGTTTGCAATGCACAGTTGTCTTCATAGTAACAAAATAAGAGATAATAGGATCTTTTTCATGTAACAGTGAAAAGCTAAAAGTGGAAGGTAGAAGTATTCAAGCTAGACAGAAGGCACACTTAGTAGCGAGCTTTCTTTAACAGTTGTCTGAACGATGAAGGGGAGTGGTGGATTCCATTTTGAAATCCTCTGGATGCTTTTTTGGAAGCTACATTTTAGTTCAGTGCAATTTATTGGACCCAGTACAAGAATAACTGAATGGATTTCCATAACGAGGATGACAGACTAAGCAACCTAGCAGTTTCTTCCATCCCTAAACTCCATGAAACTAACAACAACCGGACAGATATGTCAGGTGTGTTCCACACCTGTTTTCACATGTAGCAGATTCTGCTGGAAGTGGGAGAGTTACAGAAACTGATGTGGGTGTAAGTGGAAGTAGAATTATGCCCTAAATAATGATTTAATGGCAACTGAGAATCCACTTGCAGATTTTAATATAACTGTCATGAGTAGTTTGAGGCTCATGAAAACTGGGTGCAGACAGACCTAAAACTCTGTGGTTGTTTTCACCATATACAGAACCATTTTAGAGGCTGCCAGTGTTCTGGGCATTTAAATCCAACGATATTTATAAATGAAGCCTTACAGGATCTGGGGAAAACCACTCATCTTTAAAATGAAATCACTCTTGCAAAATTGAAACTTTCCAGCAATTTCTCTTTCATATAGCAGAGAAAGCCATAACTCGAAGCAACAGTTAGAAGTTAATAGCAGACAGGTTCAGACTAGAAACAAGTCATGCACATTTGGATGTGTCCAGAACTCTTGGCTAGAATGGACTGTGATTGTCAGCAAAAATGCCCTTCAGGATGGTTTGAGGTAATGAGCTTTAATGTGTAACCAGCATGGAATAGAAGTAAAAGCAGGTCAGTTAGAGGTTTCTTTTGTGAATTCTAATTCAAGAGAAATGACTTAATCACATGCCTATAGTCTAATGTGACAGTAGTGAGAGCCCAGTTTAGAACGACTCAATGTTATTTTTAAATAGCAGCATTATATTCTGAGTAGGATCCATAGATAACACCATATAAAACAAAGAGCACATGCAATTGAAAGATAGATCTACAAACAATGACTGTGCTAGTAAACTAAACTGACCAGACCCAGGCAGCTGAAGGTTGGCACATGTTCATCTGTGCTATTTCACGGCCACCAAGCTCCTGGCAGGGCTGATCCTGACCAGTCTGGAGAGCCCGACCATCCCCAAAGAGGAACCAGTGCCCCACTTGCAAGGATATCGAGGCTCTCATCTCCAACAGGCTGTTCACAGGATGGGGACATACTCCTGTACATTCCCAGCTGTGTTCAGATGGATAGAATAGTGGTTTTTACGCCCACCAGTATAGTGGTTTTTAGAAGCCTCCATGACTGGTTTGAGGTAGTTGCCTTTACTACTCTCCCTGCTGCCAAGGCAGGGCACTGAAGTGGTGCAGCCGGTCGCAGCCTGCTTGCAGCATTGCCCCGGCCTCTGCCAGCCTGGGGTTTGGGGTTGTCTTCCCAATAACGCTGCCAACTGAGGCAGTGCAGTCATCCTCAGCTGCCACATGGGAATGAAGACACAGGCATCTGGACCCTCTAAGGTGCTTATTTATAATAATAATAACAACAAAAATTTAATGACATTTCAATTTTCATTTAATTTCAATTCTCATTGAAATGAAATTTTCATTAACTGAAATTAAAAAAAGAATGAGACTTTCCTAGAGTGTATGAGATTTAGGCAGGGGCTCAGGACACCCCTTTTTTTCATTTTTAGGGTGATTTTTTGTCTGTTGCTGGTACTTACCAATCAGCTTACCCAAATTTGCCACTTCACCTAAAAAATTACATGATCTCTTGTTCATTTCTCAAGAACACGATTCATATTGCAGATCGGGGTAGGGAGGCAAATAATATTAAATTGACAGCCCCTCCCTACTGGCACCAGCTCAGTGAGAGATGGGCATCTGAGTACAGCTGCCCCAGGAGACCGCAAGGGATGCAGCTGCACTCATATAACTTGGAGGCCCATTTTCATGTTGTATGAAAATTTGCCAGAAAGAGGGCACATGTACCTCTTGTTCCTTTCTGTGGAAGTCCCACATCAGAGCAGCAGCTATGAGTTAGTGACATATTTTCTATTGAAGTAGCTAAAAATCAGGAGTGAATCTACATCTGTGGGTTGCCGTGCACCTCCCAGCTGGCTGCCGAGTAGTGTGGCTGCACGATGCATCTGTGACCTTACCAAAGAAGGGTGTATCTCAAGACAGGACCCAACACACTTGTCTATGGTAGTGTCTTATGTGACAACACTAACAATCAATTGCTGCCCCAATAGTCTGGATTTGCCTATATTTTTTCCTGCCTGGGGCATACTGTTAGGCTGTGGGAAGGGTGCAGGTCTCACTTTGTGGAGCTCTCTGGCCATCATGGATTTTCTTGCCATGTGGCCTGGGTAGGAAGCTTGGTTGCAGCATATGGCAGCTGAGCTGTTTCAGTTATTGGATGGTCAGGTGGTCACTTAATTGCTGAAGATTTTTGCCCCATGTTATGCAATGCATTTGGTGTGTGTGAAAATGTCTAGTAGTGTTGCACTGAGGAGCAGGAAATAAATCTGAAGAGAGCAGACCTGCTTACAAATAATGAATATCAGAGAGTACTAATGATCCCCAGCAGCTTGCACACAAAGAAGGCAAGACCTCATCACAGACAAACACAAGCCAAATAATTTTCTTGCTTTCCCTCATGGTTTGCACGGAACACAGTCCTTTTGCAAACATGCGTCTGAATATATGTGCTGATAACAAAACAAACCTGCAAGTAATGACAGGCTGCAGAGCCTGCTGATTTAACTTGCTCTCCTAATCTTTTACTGAAAATGTTGGTTTCAGTTCTGCTTATGAGGGCGGATTTCAAAGACACTGCTCTTTCATGCCTATTGTCAGATTGAAGCCTTGACGATCAAGGGGTGTTCTCCCTGACCACAGCCACAGAAGTAGGTGACATATCAGAGCTAGCAGTGAATAGACAAAGATTGGGCAGTGTTAGTGTACCCCAATGCAGAGGTCAGCTTTTCCTGCTGCTGCTCGCTGCAGTTGGAAATGATATTGACTGTCTGGCTTATGGCAGGGGAAAGTTTTTCCATTGCTGGTCACGGGAAGAGGAAATCCTCTAAGTAGACACAGGTGTGGAAACAATGCCATGACAAGAAGCATGGACTTCCATGTTCATCTGTGAGGGAGAGCTGTGAGCCTTGCCACCTCACTGTCCCCACCGTGGGCTACAGGCAGCCACTGTCTCTCTGACCCCTTGAGGTGGAAACAGTGTGTTAGGGCAGGAGGGGAGGGTGTGTGAAGACTGGATGGTTCTTACAAGATCTTCCCGTAGTCAGTGGAGGATGGCAGCTTCCTACAGAGGGTAATTCAGAGCTGTTGTGTTATGTTGTGGATGGACTCTCAAAGGAGCATCATGGCTAAAGAGACATCCCCCCATCGCATCTTCCCGTGTTTTAATGAGTGGCTTTTCCCCACTGTGGCTGGAGCAATCTGGCTATTAATACCTTCAGTGCTCCTGGAATGTGCTTGTTTCTAGAGGTTAAACACACCTTACACTACTGATTTTATAAACCTTTTGGAGTAACCTCTGCATGTCACACAATGCTCTGTGCAGGCAAACACACAATTTAGCATAATGCCCTGATACTGTTAGGTAAACAGTGATTCTGCAAAGCTGTGTTCTGTGGCCAGTGGTAAAAAGTGCCACCCTCCATCTGCCATCCGGCTGGAACTCAGAGTCCTGCTGGACATGACACTTAACAAGTCCCCAGTCTGCAAGTATTTACCAGAGAGAGCTCTGTCCTCCCATGACATTTAATGTCACCTGCAGAGGTCTCAGCTTGCTGAGGTCAAGAAAGATTATATTCTTCCTTTTGCATGTGCTCATCTGACAGCATATCAAGCTATGTCTACTGTACCAAACCAGGCAGAACCAGCTGCAGGCTCCAGCCCAGTCATGAGAACACACACCATAACATGACCCTTCAGGACCAGTGGACAGACTTTAATTAATTTAATTTACTGGGATAGATGCAGACTTTGTAATATATTAGGAATATTATTGCTGGGGCTTGAGTTAGAGCAGCTTAAGATTTTGCAGCCCAGCACTCGACCCAATCAAATGCACTCACTTAGGCCATGCTAATCTAAATTTTTGTGTAAATCCCTTAGCTTTTTAATTTTTTTTGCAATGGGTTTGAGCTTAGTGTATGCTGTGATTAATTCAGAAGTGGTGGCTGGGTGCACAGCATAAACTCGATCGTATTCAATCCTACGTGCACACAGGTAACATCTGGCAAATTCTAGATTATAGCAGACAGTCTCAGACTGTTCAGCTCAGTCCCTTTGCTAGTCCTGTCAGAGTCACCAAACCCTAACAGGCTCATTTACCTCATTCTCCCCTCTCCAATCCACAGTACTGAGGATTCATCCTGTATATTGCAAGGAATAATAAATACATTCATGACTTCAAGGCCAGAATCAACGGTACAGATATATGAAGGACAGATAAAATCTCTTCGGTTTTGTGGCACTGTTTGGTACTTCAGGTTGCTACCTGCTGCTGATCGTCTTTCATTAAAACATCTTGGCAGCAAAGTGCCACCAAAAAGATCTATGCCACTTCTATAAAGCTATGATTGAATGGGCAGTTACATTAGAAAATGAAAGTATAACACGATTTCTTGATATGCTGACATAGGGGTGTTCCCAAAGGATTTTCCACACACACATATTTTCTGCAGATTATTATTAACTAATATTAATTATTATTAATGATTAATTTACTCAATGAACATATTTTGAAAGAAAAATGCAAGATGTTTAGCTACAGTGATGACACACATACAAGGGACAAAGTTCATACGGTTGGTTTGCAGATGGCTGGGTAAGCCTGAAATACTGGGGGGCAGCGTCTTGATTTGATTTCTGATGTGAGTACACTGGAGACTGAAGCAACTGCAGCAGCATAAATCTCTAACTGCTGTCTATGACTCCAAGTCCATTCACTCCAAGCATACCCATTTTGTTGCCTGGCTTTTGGCCAAGTCTGTCATGGGGAAGAATCATGTTGTAATGCAATAGCATTCTGACTCTGCAGGATACTGTTTGATCTTGCCTATATAGATGGGGCTAAGCCATGCTATGACGGCATTATGGCAATGTGCTGCAGCCCTTTGATGATCGGGGTTTTCTTCATCTCTGTACGTTGTATTCCTCGCTGGAAGAAGACCCATCCCAAGTGCAGGCAGAGAAATCATGGGAAAAGCAGAACTAAATTAGGGCACAGCTTCTCATAAATCTCTGTTCTCAAGAGAACAAGAGAAAATTTTGCTGATGCCCTTTGCATCCTGGTCCAAGGAAAGTCGCAGCTAACTGGTATTTATTTCCCCACTTCCCTTCCACACACATCTGCAGGGTCCTTTGAACCTCCCGGTCCTCTGAAACAGCAGCCAGGGCTTTTCCCTAGATTCATCCTCCAGTGTCCCTGGCTTATGGATGAACGGAGGCTTTCTCTCTCCTGTGACCCAGGACAGAAGGAATTTATCTTTATCCTTTAGTTACAATTCCTCGTAACAACAGAAAAAAGAGGGATGTTAATTGTTTCTTGCATTCAAGAAATGCAGACGTGAATGTGAATGTCAAGAGGTGGTTTGTGAAAGCAGATGAACACCAGTTGTTGCAGAGACCTATAACATTTTTACTACTTCCTCGGGAAGTACAGAGTTGTTTCTGAGGACTTTCCATGCTCCAGCTCAGGTCCAGATCCCAGCTAGGGATATAGCCATAGCATCTGGCTCTGACACATGCAGTCTCTAGTGACGGGGTGCCACCTCACCCATCCTGAGGTTCGACTGTTATTTCTAGAACAGAGCAATGGAAAAAACAAAACCTTAAATCCTTCTTCTGAAACCTGCCTTTATCTTGTATCCTGCCTTTGAGCTTGTTTGGCTGCCCTAGACCCTCTTTTATGGAGGAAGTAAAGGGCCTTGTGTTTCAATGAACTGGCAGCACTTGCTTTCCAGGAGGTGGATTTGTGCCTCTACCCGACTTCAGACAAACATCGTAAGCTTAGCGTAAGCTTTAAGATTCAGGAGGCAGTATCACATGTCCTCTGCAGGAGGTAGCAAAGAAATCAGAACCCTGCACCTGGATGTTCAAAGGGAGTTTGCAGGTGCACACAAGAGCTGTCTTGGAGTGATGATAACTCATGCATGGGTGTCTGTGGCCTCAGGAGGGCTTTTTGGCCTTTTGCCTCTTTTGAGGCTTTGGCTTAGCTTTTTGCCCATCACCAACCCAACGTTGCAAAGGGTTTGCCACATGCTGGTGCTTTGGCAGCGCTGTACAGCCACAGTGCAAACTCTGCACTCAAAAGCAGGGTGGTCCTTCAGCTGAGAGCTGCTGGGAATACCTGAGCATGTGGTGTATATCCAGCCTGCTAGTGCCTACTGTCAAATCATCCCTGTTAGGCAAAGTATTTGATCTTTGTCCCTGTGGTCTCCATTTACAGCCGAACAAATTGGAAACCTGAATGCCAGTCTTGCTTTGTACAGATAACATAAAGCCTCATGTTGCTCAAATAATAGCATGCTGTGCAAGGCAATGAAAGACAAAGATGCTACGTTAGATTTACCTGTGGAGGAGATCATGAAGAGAAAAGGTCAAAAAAGATTAATATTCTATAAATATTATTTTGTATCAAAGCAAGTGATGCGGTGACTATCAAGGCTTCTTTCCTTTTAAGCTTTGCTTCTGTGATGTGTACTGAGGGTTGTGCCTATATTTAACTCAATGAGGGCACTGATTTTGGTCTTTTTTTGGACACATACCCCAGTGCTTGGAGTACCTTCATATTTATGAAACTTCTCTCTCTCCCTTATTAACATCATAGAAACAGACATGGGAGTTAAAATGCACTGGCAAATTAAAAAAAAAAAAAAGCTAAAAATAGAGGAGGTAAAAACAACCTGCCAAAAATTAAAGAGACGAGGTAATAAACACTTTTGAGAAAATACTCTAATGCATGAATGAAAAATGCCCTTTTCAGTGAATCCCCTTTGCATATCCCAATATCTTAGCTCCTTTTTGCCTTGTAGTGGAATATCTACATTTTTAAATCCAATGAAGTTTAACAGCTCTTAGTCATAGGGAGTTGCAGGGCATTAATGTGATTAATAATGATTCTGGCATAGTGAAAGTTTCCTCTTACAAGTCCTTTCATTTTTTTCCATCATTAATCTCGGATGATCTGTCCATGTCTCTATCTTCTCTCTTACAGGAGCCAGTCTTCCCCAAAGCAGTTCAGTGGTTGTGTGGGCATCTTGAGCTGGCCACAGCTGGGAGGGCAGGGCTGCAAAGTGCCCTGAATCCTTATCTTGTACCTGTAGTGGGAACGTCCACCTCTTCCGGTGTCATTTGTTTCATCGTCTTCTGGGTGGTCGTTCAAACCCCTCAGCACCTGGGGAATGTTTTGGTAAATGCAAATCAGCAACCAAATCCCCCAAGGTGTGGAGAAGAGTAGAGCTAGTTTGTGGTGACGTGTTATACTGGCTCATCTCTGCTCCTTTCTCGGAAACAGAGAGGAATCTTTCACTGAAGTAAAATATGGAAGGTTGCTTTGGTGGTTTTTTTTTTTTTTTACTTTCTGTCTTCCTCTGTTCCTACAGAAATACAGCTCCACTGAATATTTCCTGCTTTCCCCCTTGCCCTCCTGCTGGGGAGATAATCACCCAAGAAGCACCCTGTGTGGTGCAGAGTTAGGCTTGCCTATTGTACAAACCACAAAGGGGGCTCACAGGCTGCCTCTACAAGGTAGAAATAGCCCCAAGACCAGGCTTAAGTATCAGTTCTCTTTGTGCCCATGTTTCTTGCCTGTATGAGCACCTGTGGGGCTGCTTCTGACTTGGCTCCCGTGGTTCTCCAGGTAAGTCCTGGAGGCCTGGGGGAACACTCACCCACAGTGTGGATGG